>NC_068412.1:28316704-28429204 GCF_023724105.1 Carassius gibelio | reverse complement strand
CTTAGAGGAACGCAACATTTTGAGAATAAAGGTAAATGTTTTGGGAGAGGATGTAATAGTTTTGTGAGAGAGCACAAAGTTTTGGGGGGGAAACAGTATTTATGAGAGGAAGCACAATATTTTGGAGAGCAAATGTTTTGTTGGAAAACACAAAGTTTCTCTGTGAAAGAATATTTTTGACAGATAATGCGAGGTTTATTAGGAGAACGCTATATTTTTGTAAACAAAAGCAAATGTTTTGTGAGAGCATGCAAATAATTTTTGGGGAAAACACATATAGCAAATAAATGAAATATTTTTGTTTGCAAACAATACTTTTGTGAGAGAACAAATATTTTTTCAAGTTTCTCGAGAGAATGCAATAATTTTAAACAACCATGTGATGAGGCTTAAAAATTGTAAATATGAATGAGGATCCATTTCATGCAACAGTCTCTCAGGAAAACTTATTTAATTTACACGGCGGCGATTTCGTATAAATCTGTACATTGTGTATCATGCAAAAATGTATATTTTTATTAAAAAAGTAAGCATGAAGGTCCATCCCTACACAATAACTACCACCAGGTGTAAGCTTAAGTTAAGTTAGTACCTAGTTATTACATAGTTACTGAACTTACTATAATAAGTCCATAGTATGGACATGAGGAACAGGACTGTAAAATAAAGTGCTCCTGACATTTCTTTCTAAAGAAAATCTCCAGAGCTCCTGGTCAGTAGCACATATGCTTCTTGGAAAGAAACGAGTGAATCATTTACTGCTGTTACCTGAACATCTCAAAGCGTCTCAAGAACTGGATCTCCGTCTCATAGATCTCCACAACAGCTCTTCTTGGATTCTCCAGAGTCTGAGGAAACAGCAGAGTCAGCAAATAATGAATGAAGAGAAGACAATGTCATTATACACTGATTCTGCAATGACTCCAGCGAGATTATAAACAGGAGAGGGAACCGCGCTGATGGTGACATGCTGTCTTACTCTTAAACACGTGTTGGGCATCGCTGGAGAAAGCTTTCAGCCGGAGGAAATGGTTCATTATGTGAAGTGTCCCAGAGAGTCATTTGATTGCGGCGTAATAACGGCCGACTCTAAACCATCCCTGAGGAATGACTAGCAGCTCACGAGACGAAGCAAGGGAACCCCACTAACTAGACAAGAATCAGAATCAACACAATGTTTGCAGAAATCGGAGCTGGAGCCAGAGACGCTTCGGGAGAACATGAGAGTTCAGACTGAGGATCGCTTCAATCCTTCTCGAGATCCTAAAGATCTCTTTGTTAAACGATTGTTGTAGTAGTTTTAAAGAACTGCTTGCACTGGCTTTAAACCTCTTCATTGTGTCTCTTTAATTAATTACATCTAATTTTAAAACCAAAGTCATTGGGTTTTCTCATGTTCTGGACAATCAGTTTTGGGCTATTTGGCTTTTCATATCATGTTGTGTTGGAATAATGGAAAAAACGATTACACTTCTATTTGCATCGGTAGATTTCAGATATAATATGTGACCCTGGAGCACAAAAGCATCCTCAGATTCCAGATTTTTAAATATTGTCCTCCTTAACAAAACATACGTTAATGGAAAGATTATTTATTCAGCCTTCAGATGATTTCAGGGGAAAAAAAGTTAAAAAAGTTATTCTTATAAAAAGTTTTTCACTTTTATGAAAGAAGGCACATTTCTCTGGGAACATTTTCATGGAGTTTCTTTAATAAATTGCAATGTGAGACATTGCATGCATTTTGTTCATATATAATTCACACTGATTTATACAACTCTTAATTCCTAAAAAATTTGAATAAAAAAGTATTTTTGCAAAAGGCAAGTTAAGATTTTTGGGGTAAACAATATTGTGAGAGATTCTCAGGGAACATTTTTATTGTCTCTCTTTGAAAACGTATATTTTAAGGCGAATCCATCGTTTGTTTTTGTATGCACTGATCATTTTTGAGGTTTTGGGCTATTTGGCTTTTCATATCAAGTTGTTTCTGACTATTTGAAAGAAAACATCCAAAATTCACTTTTTGAAAGAGTTTATTTTAATAAACTATTGCTCTTTTATTATTTCTAGTACACCATTTTATTGCATGTATTGATTTACACAACATTTTATTCCTAAAAATGTGGTAAAAATTGTATAGGGTTCTGTCTGTTGACAGTAATTTGTGATTTACAGAGTGATAAAAAGAGAAATCTTATACAGTATATCAACAAAATCAAACAATTTTCAACTTCAACTTCATCCAGCTGTTCTAGAAATGTACACAAATTAGTGCAAACCTTTAATGATGAATTAATTAATGTGTTGGTGCATATTAAAATATAACGTTCCAGAAAACTTCTAATGCAAACCAGTTGTCTTAATCTACTGTGAATAATCAGCTGGTAAGTCATTTGAACTCTATGCACTTGTGGTGTCTTGAATTATAAAGTGCTGAAAGGTTAATTCTGCTTCTGTTATGGGTGGAAAGACCTTGCTTTCTTGTTATCTACTGTATGATTTTTACTTCCAAGCATCTGGAGAAAATGTGTAAGTGATAACAAGTGTCCTCACAAGCTGTCCCACTACATCACTCATAAGTGCCAGATTTATAGCCTGTAAACAAGATCAGAACAGATGACATGCACTAATTAGATCGTATCTCTTCCCATGATCCCTTGAGGAAGTCTTCCCAGGGCATACTGTGATATATAGCTGCTTTTGGAGCAGGTCTCAACGCTCTAATTGCACGGTTGCATGTAAATGACTGTGGTTTGTCAGCATGATATTCAGCATTCAGGACAAGCATGACCAAGCGTTTACTGTCCCAACAGTGCATTGAAATAAAGCGAGAATAAAACACTTTTGCATGAGATTTATCCAGTCTTGGGGTTTTCTGCAGACATGCACATAACAAATAAGCAACAACAAAAAAAAAAACTTATGCAAAGTGAAACTGAGGCAACAAGCAAAATAAATAAATAAATTATTGCACTTAAAAATTCTCACTTTTAAGTGCAATACATAAAAAAGTAAATAAATCACTGGAAAAGCACCTAATTGTTTATTTTTGTATTTATTATATATAATAAATAATAATAAATAATAATTTGTTAAAAAAATGAATAAAAAATGGTTATAGGTTCATATGTGTTATAGACAACAAATAACGTTTACTTAAAATGAAAGACATTAAAGTATTTTTGGACTCAGGGCAAAATTTATTTAAATATTTTTTTGGAAAACATATTCATATTTTTTCAAAACTTTTTCAAAACTAAACAAAAAAAAATAGTATTGGTATTGATATAAAATGTATTAACGTAAATACTAAATATGGGAAATATATTTCTTGGGATTTTTTTTGTTGTTGTTGTATATCTTGAAATATAAAAAAAAAAAAAAAATTGGCATATTGGAAAGGATACACAAAACCAAAAGAATCGAACCAAATAACTAATTATCCAAACAATTACACAATGTGAGGAGCATCTTCATGGCAATTTATGTTTTGTATAATAATTTAAGTAATTTTTTTTGTAGTATAGAACTGTTTAATCAATGCATTTACACGATAAAAAGTCTTAATACTGAAGCCCACATTGTAGAACAGAACAAAGTTTATTTATAGTGATAACGTTACTAATTGTAAGTTGTGAAGAGTGTAGATGTGTGTGTGAGTAACCCTTCATTACGCTGGAGATGTGCTGCTGCTGTGTGGAGCTTCAGGCTGCTGTAATTGTTCCTGTCAAAGTCCGTCTGCCAGCTACAAATGAGCTAACCAACTCAAATCGGGGTCATCTGGAAGCCATTTCTCGCCGTATTTTTTTCCCCTTCCCCGTCTCATTTTAATCTCCTCCTCCTCGTCCCAGGGGAGGTCGGGGCCGGTGACCGGGATCTGCGCACGCGAGGCCGGTGTGGCACGCAACTCATCCTCGCACGCAAGAAACCTCTGCAGAAGACATCAGAACACACCTATAGAGGAGTGAAGGAGATCACACGTAATCATCACTCCGCATGGGGATTCATTTCATCTGTGCTGGTGAAAATAAAACAAAATGCTCTTAATGAATGAAGTCTAGAATTAGATGCTCAATCTACTCCTGATATGGAAACATAGAAGGAGAAGATCAACAGATAGCTTAGAGAAAAACAGGCCCCATACAATCTTTGTAAGAACAATATGCTTCGAAACTTCTGCTGAAGAACAAATTGCTCTTCATGCCAAGAAAAAAAGGGAGGGAATGCTGTCTAATGTGCAAATATTTCAGAGAACTAGAGGCTAAATTCTGGCTGAAGTATTTTAAGACATGGCATGAAATATTTTGGCTAATCTTACCATTTAATTTGTGCTTACACAAACATTACATTCTGTACACATGAACATGTTCATGCTTTGATTGATTTATGATAATTAAAATAATATGATAATTATATCATTTATATTTTTAAATTAGATTTTTTTTTTTTATAATAAAATGTGATGCAATGAGAATAAATAATGGCAAAAAAAAATACATAGATGCATTCTTAATTGTCATGAAAAAAGTAAAGCTGAATTAAATTAAATTAAATTAAATTAAAAATCGCCTTCATTTTCTTTAAGTTTAATTAATTTTCTTAGTAAAAAAAAAAAAAATACTTAGATTTAATTTATTTTTGCTGCACGTTATAGTTTGAGCTGGCCACATCAGGCTATTCTGCATTAATGCTCTAATAAATGTGATGAATTCATTAATTTGTGTGCAATGCTGTATAGGCTGATATGTATGATAAATATGATCACGATGAAGTGTGAAAACATCTGTTTCTTCACATCTGTGTTCTGGTGTGTTTGATAACTCAACTCCACAGTTTCCATCCCCGCTCATCGGCTAAGTCACATTATTAACTATTAACAGATGGGAAATTGCTCATCATTGACATATCAAATTATAGTAACTGTTCGCACTTAAATGTCAGGCCACATCAAATCACTAATGCTCACACGATCAGTTCTGATTGGAGGAAATGCATGCCGCTCAGATCTGATTGGCTGATGGGATCTTAGACCAAAATGTTGAGCAGAGGTCAGAGTAAGAGGAGATTTGTGGTCTAATGTACCTGGCAAAAGCACAAGCATGCCGCTGTGAGACGCCTGTGCACTCGCGTTCCCTCAGGTGACTCGCTCTTGTTTTAGAACATACCACAATAATTCAATAACCTCACTGGATTGGGTTAAAGATAGCCTGTTTTGAGAAACCTTGTATATTCTTGTGATGGGATTTATGTAATAAAAACAAAATGTTCATGCACGCCATAAAAATATAAATCACGCAGAGCACAAAAGCAGCTTTATAGTTGCAAGATTAAACTAAATTTATAAAGTTAAAATAACCTATGCCTTTATAATCAATTTCTGTACTACTGTATATATAGCAATAACCTACTAACTCTATAGAAACTGCATAGCAACACCCTGGCAACAACCTGCTGCAGTAACACCCCAGCAAATGCATAGCAACACCCTGGCAACAACCTGCTGCAGTAACACCCTAGCAACTGTATAGCAACACCCAGGCAACAACCTACCATAGTAAAACACTAGAAACTGCATAGTAACACCCTGGCAACAACCTGCTGCAGTAATTCCCTAGCAACTGCATAGCAACACCTTAGCAACAACATGCTGCAGTAAAACACTAGAAACTGCATAGCAACACCCTAGCAACAACCTGCTGCAGTAACTCCCTAGAAACTGTATAGCAACACCCTGACAACAACCTACTGCAGTAACACCCTAGCAACTGCATAGCAACACCCTAGCAACAAACTGCTGCAGTAACACCCTAGAAACTGCATAGCAACAACCTGGCAACAACCTAGCATAGTAAAACATAAGAAACTGCATAGCAACACCCTGGCAACAACCTACTGCAGTAACACCCTAGCAACTGTATAGCAACACCCTAGCAACAACCTGCTGCAATAACTCCCTAGAAACTGCATAGCAACACCCTGGCAACAACCTGCTGCAGTAACTCCCTACAAACTGCATAGCAACACCCTAGCAACAACCTTCTGGAGTGAAACACTAGAAACTGCATAGCAACACCCTAGCAACAACCTGCTGCAGTAACACCTTAGTGACAGCATAGCAACACCCTGGCAACCACTAAAAAACACTGGCTGGTACTTTCTGCAAAAATTTGAAACTCTACCGTTTAAAGCATCCAAATTCTCTTGAGCTCAAGTGAATCAGCATCACGTCACCGCCGTTAATAGACTCCATCGAGCGCTAACATGGTCAAGATGGCACTGATGAGTCAGGCTCATAAAGCACTGGTTAGTGTCCTGCAGCGAGAGAGAGTGTGTTCATTTCCTCTCACTGAGTGTCAGTCGCTCGTTTGGGGTTCTGGATCACCACTGCGGTTTAATCTGCACTTGCGTTCCTACAGCTCGTTTCAGCTCCTCTTTTTTCCCTGAATACCGCTGGCTCCGTCGGACCCCCGGGCTTCCCTTCCCTCCTCCTCCCTCCCAGGGCCGTGCGTGACAGTAGCTCGCTGAAAAGTGGAAATGATTCTAGTAAACAGTGATTAGCTCCAGACCGGGATCTGCTCGTCCATCGTGAGACCTGCATCCACACGCTGGCGGCTGCCAAGTCCTCGACCTCCCCGACCCTCCGGGGTCACGGCCAGCCTTTCACAGCCAGGTTAAAGAGAATAATGGCAGGCAAGCACGACAGCCTCACGCAACACACACACACACACACACACACACACACACTGTAAAGCTGGCTCTGATTAGTGCGGATGCTGATGTGAGAGACCATATGTGAATCACGGGATTCCAGAGGACTCTCCCGAACGGAAAACGTGATGGGATTTTGGCAGCGCTGAGTTCTGATAGTAACACTGCAATCTGGGTCTACAAACACAGAGAGGTGTCTGAGTCATTAAAATAACATTTTACATTTTATGATATAATATAAATTATTACGGTGGATTAAATAAAATTACTTAAAAGGTTGTCACTGTGGTTTATGATGCAAATATTACAGTCAATCAAAATGTAACGCTTAAAAAAATAAACAAAAAACATATATATAGCATTTTTTTTTTTACTTTTTCAGATTTAAGAAGATCTTAATATTTAATTCTTATATAGGTTTTGTATGCATACAGAAAATATCACAAAATTGTAATAATCATTGATTTTTGGATGATGGTACATTCAAATAATACTGAAAAGCTTTGCAAATATTAAGTCAATCAGAATGTTTTGAGCTTTTAAAAAACATATATTAAAAAGTAATTTTACTTATTTGTATTGTTTATTTTAGATGATATAAAATATTTTTCTTTTATTATATATTTACTGCTTACACAGAGAATATTAACGAATACCACACAAACATTACAATATTGTTACATCAATTCATGATTTTTAATTATCTAATATAATGCATTTGGGTAAATTAAATGATTACTTAGAAACTTTTGTTGCTGTGGTTAACTTTGCAAATATTCTGAGCTTTAAAAAAAAAAACAATTCAAATGCAAAAATAACTATTTTCACCTATTTAAGAAGATAATGGATAATACTTATCTTCAAGTCGTAATAATAATTTTATTCCATAAATAAGTTTAACCGAAGTTAAAATGCATTATAGTATATGCATATTCCTTGTTATTCATAAGATTATAATGCATTATAAAGAGCATTTTAAGGCTAAATTAATGCATTAAAATACTTTTATAATGGATTAAACACACCACTTTATTTGATTAGGTGTACTGATTACGGAGTTCATTGACAGTTTAATGCTCATTAGTTCCTCCGCTCTATAGTCTTCCCTGAACAGTGCACAGTGAAATCTAATCTTGTTTCTGTGAAGATGTTTATTCTCTCCTAGGGAGCAAAAACATCGGGCTCCTAAATCCAAGTGGATTGGAACTGATTGTATTTGGCAGCTTCTCCTTCCTCTCTTCTCAGGGAAGGAGGCACATCTCATTTTAGTGGTGGTTTGAATCCAGGAAAGTGTACTATCAGCAAGAAATCAATGCTACTGTCTCTCTGACTCTAGAAACGCTGCAGCGCTGCAATTAAGGTCATTAGATCCCTGCAAAAATAAACTCCTCCTGGTGAGGAAACAAGGAACATTTATCTCCCGCCTGGCGCTCAGAAGAGAAACGTCTTGCATCAAGAACATTCAGTTCTATAGCTTAAAGTCTCGAGATTTCAGAGAACTTTCTTCTCAATGATGAAATAGATAACTGTAACTTGAAACATGTAACTTCCATTTAACGCTCATTTGATATTAACCGAGTCTGTACAAAAATAACAAACAGCAAAGGAAAAACAAAAGCAAATGTAGATACACGTGCACCAAAATAAAGTTACATCATAAAACATTTAAAGACAAATGAGCCTCTCAGGATATCCAATTTGATGTGTTTTCTTACAGAATAAAGTGTCTGTTTTGGTGCATTCTGAGAAGGGATCTGCTTTTGTGCACGTTATGAAGGCATGCTTGCAATTAAGCAATCTCTCAATGACTGCATACCCAAAAACACATGTGAAAATTTATCCTGAAATTGTGAGAGGAAAATAGCCGAGAGAGACCCTGGCGTGCTTTACGATGAGATCACAGACCCCAGAACATGATGCACCATCGACATGTGAACACAACATCAAATTATGCTCATAAAGATCATTTACGATCTTTATTGTTTCCCTGTGTTGTACAAATGTTGACATTTGTAATAAAAATCAATTGATGGTACTTAAAAATCAAATTTGTATTGACATAATAAATTAGGATTTTCTGCAAGGATATTAAATGCCTTATTATAATAATTTGTGATGGTGCAACAACAATCACCTTATCTTTTTACAACATGCATGAGGAAATTTCATTTATGTTATGATATATAACGCTATTCCATACTCACTATTCATTATATATATATATATATATATATATATATATATATATATATAAAATGCTACACCGAGGCTAAAGACATCAATTATGAAGGGACACGCACTATACAGGGATAGCATGGTTTCCAGTGTCTAGTCGTGTTGCATAACTCCATGCATGCATAGTTTTCCATTATTACTCGGGTTTATGTAAAGTGGGTCTGCAAAACAAAGCGTCTTTTTATTACGAAACATTCCCCAAGACAAAAGTCTGAAGTCTGGGATGCCGTCGATTATTGCATCAAGCTTAAAATAGCATTTTCGTAATCCTGTGCAAACCAGAGCAGAAATAACGATTGCAAGAGAAGTGCGTAAACGACTAAAGACGCGCGCGTCAAATAAAGAGTTCAGCTGCAACAGCATAAAACGATTAGTGCATCAGTCTGTTTGAGTTACAGACAGCAAGAGATTTGTACAATTAAGTTTTATGCATCTCCGCCACGATGATCAGAAATACCTCGCACAGAGCGCGTGGAAATAAAACAAAGGTGATTTACGCACTGTTTTCAGACGTGTCTCTGTGAACAGAGCCGGCTGCGCACTTGGCTCTCCAGTGTTCAGATGCAGGCAGACGTTCAGCTCTTCTGACTGAGTCTCTGCGGCTTCCACAAGGGGAGGAGTGAGACTATCATCGAGTCCTGCCCCCTGTGCTGCAAACATATATAAAAGACATGGATCCAACCAAGCATCTCAGAAAACCCAGTCAGCTTTACCTAGAGAATTCTAAATCAATGCATGCAGATTAAGTAAGAGTTTACATTAGTTAGTTTACATTAATTTTGCATGCAATAAAAACGAAGAAATAGATTAATTATTATTTTAAATGGATGCTTACGTTTCTCTCTATATATAGCATTGATCATGAACATTATTTGAGCGGAAAACAGAATCTCATCAGAAGAATAAAAGTGCATCAGAAGAATGGCTCTGACTGAAGCTGAGTTTGAGAGCAGCAGCATCATGAAGGAATGGAGCGGACAGGTTCAGCCGGCTTTGATAGCATCCTTCATCATCCTCTTCTTCCTGGAGGCCTGTCTTTGGGTCAGAAATCTCACGATCAAGAAAAGGCTTCCAGGCCCGTTCGCCTGGCCTTTAGTGGGCAACGCCATGCAGCTGGGACAAATGCCACACATCACCTTCTCCAAGCTGGCGAAGAAGTACGGAAACGTCTACCAGATCAGACTCGGGCGAAGCGACATTGTGGTTCTGAATGGAGACGCTGCTATACGCAAGGCGCTCATTGAACACAGCACTGAATTTGCCGGGAGGCCAAACTTTCTGTCTTTTCAGATGATCTCCGGCGGTCGGAGCATGGTGTTCAGCAGTTACAGCAAACAGTGGAAGGTGCATCGGAAAGTAGCTCAATCGACTTTAAGAGCATTCTCGTTAGCTAACACTCAAACTAAACACACATTCGAACAACACGTTGTTGGCGAAGCCATGGATCTGGTCCAGAAGTTTCTGAGGCTCGGCGCCGACGGACGACACTTCAATCCTTCGCACGAATTCACCGTCGCCGCCGCAAACGTCATCTGCGCGCTCTGCTTTGGGAAACGCTATGGCCACGACGATCCCGAGTTCAGGACTCTCCTGAAAAGAGTGGATAAGTTTGGCGAAACTGTTGGCGCTGGAAGCCTGGTGGATGTTATGCCTTGGCTGCAGTCGTTTCCCAATCCGGTCCGAAGCGTTTATCAAAACTTCAAGCTCCTTAATGAAGAGTTCTTCGCTTATGTGAAGGACAAAGTGATGCAGCATAGAGACACGTACGACCCTGCGGTCACCCGTGACATGAGCGATGCAATCATCGGCGTAATTGAGCACGGGAAAGAGAGCATGCTGACTAAAGACTTTGTTGAGTCTACGGTCACTGATTTAATCGGAGCAGGACAAGACACGGTGTCCACAGCCATGCAATGGATTCTTCTGCTTCTAGTCAAATACCCATCAATCCAAACCAAACTCCAAGAGCAGATTGATAAAGTAGTCGGTCGTGACAGACTCCCATCAATAGAAGACAAGAGCAACCTGACCTACCTGGACGCCTTCATCTACGAAACCATGCGCTACACCAGCTTCGTCCCCGTCACCATACCCCACTCCACCACCGCAGACGTCACCATCGAAGGTCTCCACATCCCCAAAGACACCGTGGTGTTCATCAACCAATGGTCCGTCAACCACGACCCTCAAAAGTGGCAGGATCCTCACGTCTTCAACCCGTCGAGATTCCTGGACGAGACCGGAGCTCTGGATAAAGACCTGACCAACAGCGTGATGATCTTCTCCACAGGTAAGAGACGATGCATCGGCGATCAGATCGCCAAAGTGGAGGTTTTTCTGTTCTCTGCCATCCTTTTGCACCAGTGTTCGTTTGACAGCAACCCGTCTCAGGATCTCTCCATGGACTGCTCGTATGGTTTAGCACTGAAGCCGCTCCATTACACAATCTCAGCGAAGCTCAGAGGAAAACTGTTTGGCTTGGTATCGCCGGCATGAGTATAAATAAATAACCAGCTTCTTATTGTGACTAAAGGCCAGCGGAGACTGAACATATTCCAATTGTATTCCACATAATGAGATTATTAAAGCTGCACTGAATGCTGTTTATTACTTGTATATTTAATATTTAAACACGTTTGCATTGATTCAATGATTTACTCACATCCATAGAAAATGTTGTCAGGTAACTGAAGAGATTCTTCAGCTCTTTACAGTAATGTTTTAATTGCTTCATGTTTATAAAACACCATCTATGCTTCAAAATAATGTAAGAAGGACTGCGATATGAAAACTTTACGGTCCACTGCTAAGCCATTATCACTGTAGACATATCAGTTATTATGTAATATTATGCAATTGTTTGTAGATCGTGTTGAGTCATGTTAATGTTTAGCAGCTGTTCTTTTACTTCCTATGAGCTCGCCTCAGATTGGCAACACAGTGCATTTAATTATGCTTGCATAAAACTGTATAACAATGTGATTATGTGCTTCAGGTATTTAAAGTATTAGGCATTTAAGCATTTACTTATACCCATTATACAGCGGTTTATATAAATTATATTCTTTTAAAATGCATATAAATTTGAGATTCGTAAAAAGGCTGCTTTGACTTGTTGAAAAAACAGTAGTTTTAGGGATATGCCAAAATTGCAATCAGTGTTTTGCTGAGACTGAATCATCCAATAAAGTCTTAAGCATCAGTTGGATGAACTATCAGCTTCCTCATGATGTCATTTTGGTCTCACATGCACAATTTCTCCCACATGCACGAAACAAATCTTCAAAATCAGTATAAAACCAGCAGTATAAATCAGAGCTACTATCTCAAGATGTTCTCCTATATCACACTGCATTTATTATAATAAATGTTTACACTGAATGTTTTGCAAGCTCTGTAACTGAAGTGCATGTATTCAGGAAAACAGCTTTTTTTTTTAAATATAATAGATTTTTTTTTTTAATGTTCAGGTGTTGTTTTAAATGTTTTCTTTTAACTATTGGAAAATAAGCTACACGTGGAATAAATAAAGTGATGTTTTACAACCTGTGAAGATGCAGTCAGTCTCTTTCTGTTTTGACCCTCAACATGATTAGCATTTTATAAGAGATACATGCACATATACACATACAAACACAATCAAATATTAAAATAAATCACATTAGGCTAAACCAGCTTGGCATCCAAATTTATCGTCTGAATGGCCTGCATCTGTCTTCACTTATATTGTCTCTCCGTATCCTTATTGTTAGTTTTACGGCCAATATTTCTGTTTGCATTCAGTTTCTGAGATATTTCTGTGAAGCCACATCTTTAAAGTCAAATTATCTTATTAAATTTATACAACAGTCATTATTCTAACTACAGCTCATGATAAATGCACGTTCATGGTACATATTTAACTCCATTGTTTGTATCTGTTCTTTGTCTGGCAGACTTTTCACGAGTTACAGACTGAATTCCTCAAGTGACTTGATTTCACTAGCATCCAGTTGGCATCACACTGTGGATTCCAAACAAAATGAAATCACAGCAATTAGAGCAGACTTACAGAGTTAGACAATGTATTCTGTAAAAAAGTAAAGCCAGTGCATTGTTATTTTTATGGTTCCATTCATCTTTATCAGACATTTCAGAACTTTGTGGTGAGACAAAAAAAAAGATTCTGTAGAAAGCAACAGCCATCATTAAATGAAGGCCCACGTCCATTTAGCCTAATATCTGATTTTCTTACCCTGCCATACGCACAGATACATTGGCACAAAAATGCATTTAAACAACTCATTGAAATTATATTTGAATGCATTATATAAACAATAAAAGCAAGCATCTATCTCTGCATTTCGAATGCTGCAGTGAGGAACGTCTCACTCATGCTCACATTTCCTCATCATGTTTGAAGTCTCATTGTGCATTCTCCTCAAGTTCACTCAGGTGTCTTCGCAAACAACTAAGATCCACTAACCACAAACAAATACAAGGCTGACTGCCTTCCAGATCAACACTGCATCTATTTACAGTTAACACTTTAATGCACATGCTCGTAATTCTCTAAAATGACACTCACTTTGGTATTTTACCAATACATCTAATACAAACTCGTCTAAAGCGCTATGCATCTGTAGATGGCTCAAGAACATGTTGGGAGTCCAATGTGTGTCCAGGCCTCTGCTCTCAGGCCGTAATGGGTGGAGAGTCAGAAAGAGTCGGGGGGAAAGAAAACGAACCTGTGGCCCAAACTCCTCCTACTCCAGAGATATATAACACAGTGTCAAGGCTGAAATCTGCATTCTTCTAATCTGGTCATCTCTGGACAGACACCGCAGCTCCGCAAACCCTGACCCGTCTTCCTGTAACCCCACAGCCGGAGAGGGCAGAAAACAGCAGGGTTCTCAAATTCTTTCTTTCTCAGCATTCATGATGGGGAGTTACTAAAACACTTGCAATTTATACAAAAACAAACCTTTAGAGCTTCAGAATACGATGGCAATTTCAGACACAGAATTCGGCATGGAGGGCAGTAGCATCCTTAAGGAATGGAGCGGACAAATCCAGCCAGCACTCATTGCATCTTTCATCTTCCTCTGCTGTCTGGAGGCTTGTTTCTGGGTCAGGAACCTCACTCTCAAAAAGAGGCTTCCAGGCCCGTTCGCATGGCCTTTAGTGGGCAACGCCATGCAGCTGGGACAAATGCCACACATCACCTTCTCCAAGCTGGCGAAGAAGTACGGAAACGTCTACCAGATCAGACTCGGGCGAAGCGACATTGTGGTTCTGAATGGAGACGCTGCTATACGCAAGGCACTCATTGAACACAGCACTGAATTTGCCGGGAGGCCAAACTTTCTGTCTTTTCAGATGATCTCCGGCGGTCGGAGCATGGTGTTCAGCAGTTACAGCAAACAGTGGAAGGTGCATCGGAAAGTAGCTCAATCCACTTTAAGAGCATTCTCGTTAGCTAACACTCAAACTAAACACACATTCGAACAACACGTTGTTGGCGAAGCCATGGATCTGGTCCAGAAGTTTCTGAGGCTCGGCGCCGACGGACGACACTTCAATCCTTCGCACGAATTCACCGTCGCCGCCGCAAACGTCATCTGCGCGCTCTGCTTTGGGAAACGCTATGGCCACGACGATCCCGAGTTTAGGACTCTTCTGAAAAGAGTGGATAAGTTTGGCGAAACTGTTGGCGCTGGAAGCCTGGTGGATGTTATGCCTTGGCTGCAGTCGTTTCCCAATCCGGTACGAAGCGTTTATCAAAACTTCAAGCTCCTTAATGAAGAGTTCTTCGCTTATGTGAAGGACAAAGTGATGCAGCATAGAGACACGTACGACCCTGCGGTCACCCGTGACATGAGCGATGCAATCATCGGCGTAATTGAGCACGGGAAAGAGAGCATGCTGACTAAAGACTTTGTTGAGTCTACGGTCACTGATTTAATCGGTGCAGGACAAGACACGGTGTCCACAGCCATGCAATGGATTCTTCTGCTTTTAGTCAAATACCCATCAATCCAAACCAAACTCCAAGAGCAGATTGATAAAGTAGTCGGTCGTGACAGACTCCCATCAATAGAAGACAAGAGCAACCTGACCTACCTGGACGCCTTCATCTACGAAACCATGCGCTACACCAGCTTCGTCCCCGTCACCATACCACACTCCACCACCGCAGACGTCACCATCGAAGGTCTCCACATCCCCAAAGACACCGTGGTGTTCATCAACCAATGGTCCGTCAACCACGACCCTCAAAAGTGGCAGGATCCTCACGTCTTCAACCCGTCGAGATTCCTGGACGAGACCGGAGCTCTGGATAAAGACCTGACCAACAGC
This sequence comes from Carassius gibelio, assembly GCF_023724105.1. Lineage (NCBI taxonomy): Eukaryota > Metazoa > Chordata > Actinopteri > Cypriniformes > Cyprinidae > Carassius > Carassius gibelio. The sequence goes on along the minus strand of NC_068412.1, from coordinate 28,413,919 downwards.
GTGATGATCTTTTCTATCGGGAAGAGACGATGCATTGGCGATCAAATCGCCAAAGTGGAGGTTTTTCTGTTCTCTGCCATGTTAATCCACCAACTAACCTTTGAGAACGACCCATCACAGGACTTGAGTTTAAACTGCTCTTATGGGTTAACACTAAAGCCATTTGATTATAAAATCTCTGCCAAACCCAGAGGAAGCATATTTAATGAAGAATAAATGACTGTGTGTGCTTTCAAAACCCACTGTCTCTGATATATTACACTATGCAGAATAAGGTATGTACTTCATATTTAGCAACACTGAACTTCAGAGATAGTATATTAATATAGTTCACTATATACACGTGTAGATTAATGTATGACTAAATCGAAATGTTTTGTAATCAAGAGTAACTAAAGGAAAAGGGCCAAAAGGAATAAAAATGGTGTCAGCAAGTTTTTATATTATGCTTACATTTATTTTAAAATTTGCTACTTTCTAAAAAAAACTATTCTGAAAAAATTTCGTATATATATAAATGAACTTCGTCATTAAAAGAGCAATTGCTTTTAATAAATAAATAAAGGAAAAGCAAGATAAATGTCTAAATTCCTTTTTTTTCTACAAGTTTTCAAAACCCTGTCATTTTTAAAAAGTTGATGTTGAAAAATGATACATGAATGTGACTTAAAACTGTTTTTATTGATGTAAATAAAATGCATTGTCGACTACAACAGTGTGTATTTCATTAAATTAAATATTTATATTCATGCTCACTAAGTTGCTCCAAATACAGTCACGCTTTGCTGGCCACATCTGCTGGTTTTCTGTACAAAAACACACGCATATTAATGAAACGCTGTTTGTCGGTCATGTAAATTAGAGGTCTAAATGTATTTACTAATTTACTTTTCCGTAGCACCTTTTCACACACACGCATAAAAACGTGCAAAGCTGCTTTGCGGCCCACATCAGACTTTGCAGAGTCTCAGAGGGAGTCTTACATTTACACTGGTTAATTCATAGCAGACACACGCTGCTTTCCTCTCTCGCTTCCTGTCATGACACCGCAGCGCTCTGGAGGGGGGCCAGGGTGTTATGGGCCACGCAGGGTAGCCACAGTACATGCCCTTGATTTACTGCGAACCACACACGCAAACGCACACTCACGAGACATGTCTTTCTGATAAATCTCCCCAATGAAAAACATTGAAAAACGGTCGTTCTCCAGGATGCCCCCATCGTTGGCCTCAAGATTCGCTGAGAGTTCGGCTTCGAAAAAAAAAAACACAAATTGTACCATCAGATGTTTTCACCTCTGTTTTGACCTCACACACAGATGAGTGACTCTCACGGAAGGGTCATATTTCAACTCAAAATAAAGAGGAACATTGTTTTGCATTGATAGATGCAACCAGACAACTGGTGATTGTTCTCTTTCAATACAGAAAAAGACTTCGCATTACAATACTTTCGGTTTAAACCAGAACAACGGATAAAGTTTTGAGGTGAAACATGAGCTGTGCACGATTGACAAGTTTCATAAGAATCACTTTATGCAAACACGCAGCAGATGATATGAAGCTAACAATTGTGTTGTTTTGGACAGAAATGCACAAAAAAAAACAAAAATGAAAACATTGATGGCTGCGTTTCAAACCATCAATCAGAGAAAACATCCTCCCTCCGCATCTGGTCTTTACATGCTCACATGCTCTGCAAATGGACATCTGAACTAACGAAACCCGTATTATATAAATCTATCATATCCAAATTATTATAATTGCTACTGCATGTAATATTTAAAGCATACTTGCATTATTTATTGCACTTGCAGAGCCGAGCATCATAATAAAAGCTCAAATAGAATATACACAGACTGTTTCTCAAACTTTATGGTTAGAAAGCTCTAGAAAAAGTAATGTGTAAAACATGTTCTTATGGTGTGAACAGTATCAAGTCAGTTTGATATCAACTAGGAATACAGTTAATTGAATTCTGTGAAATTCTCACTTGTTTTTTTGTGCAAACATTTGTTTTTCTTCAACTAAGGGACTTAAAGCAACCAGTAAGAAACCATATCGTATTCAAGGTTTAAAGATGACATACTTATGACTTACAGTTTCATTTTATCAGCATTTAATCTGTTCTGCTAATTGATAGATCATTTTAAGCCGTTATTATGAATGTTAAAAGTAGCCTACAATTTTCCAAATTACCCTTTGATTAAGCTGTAAAGTTTGCCAAAAGCTCAGCATATTTAGATGATTTATGTCACATACTCATGTGTAACTTCGCTTAAGAACAATAAAATATAAATGAAGAAAACTATACAAAAACACCTAGTGCGTAAGCTTTGTTCATTATTTTATTATACTAGAAACATGAAATGTTCCCCCACATCCAATATATTCTGACCAATATCTCGTATATAAACATCTCGTCTTAATTAAAATTTCTGAACTTGTGAGCTGGAACATCCTAAGACGACTTTAAGGCAGCATATGACAAGCTTGGAAAAGCTATCTTTGGTAGCGCGAAGCAATGCCAGTCATGCAAACGCTTGCCAAAAACAGCGGGAACTCTGTGCCAAAACCCAGTGACTCAACACTTCTGTTCTGAGAAATATCACACATCCGTGTTTCCCTAAATCACTCCTCCGCTTAACAGATGATGAGGCAATTCCCACGGGAAGTGGCTTTTTCGGCCAATGAGTCCGACAGCTTAATAGATTGATGTGCAATAGTATGCAATTACTTGGAGCTGCAGGAGGCAGATAAAGCAACTTTCTGGGAATCATCTACATTTTAGAGTTTTCCCTGATTTAGAAAGCCAAAATACACACTTAAACTGATTTAAACCAGAGCAGAGATGGTGTAAGACATAGGTGACTTCTGGAAAATGTGTGAACATTACATTTGTGCTTGTTAAGTCAATCAAAACTAGAGTGCACGGTGTTGTGATCATTGTTTTTGCAAGATCTCACCGGGAAATATTCACATTCTAAAAACTAACTTTTTAGTCAGTGTTGTGGGTCATTTAGTTACTGATCTTTCAAGTAACCAGTAAAGTGATGCAATACTTTATATTTGCCTAGAAACTTGTTCATCTCAATTGCACAAAAACTGATTAAAAACAAACAAGTAAGCCCTGCCCAAGTTTTCAAAAAGGACAATTACAATTAGTTACTTTTTTGGGAAGTAACACAACATTGTAATGCATTACTTTTAACTTTCCACAACAATGTACATTTTTCAACTAGTTGAAAATTTAATGGGGCACCAATGAACCCTGCCTAAAAATCCAAATCCAATTGATGGCAGTGCAAAAACAGTGACTGAAGGCCGTGTCTCTAATCTTAATGTTTGCAAGAATGTAGTTTAAATGTTTTTCCGTGTCATGAAGGAGCAGGAGCTCATAAATGCACAAACACGCACTCATAAACAAACATACAGGCATGAAAAGTGTCCGTTCACACGCATCTCTTACCTGTAGGCCCTCGAGCAAACAGGGTTTATGTGAAAGAGAGACTGAAGACCAATAACAGTCACAGACGGACTGAGTTCTTCATACAGCTTAACAGTGAAATTCCCCAGACTACAAACAAATCAACTGCACATTGCTTCAAAAATCTCTCATTGGCTTTACAACATTACAGCTAAAGCCATTTCTGCAATTACAAACATATATGACTCAGTCCAGAATATGTCCATCAACCAACTAGTCAATTAGTGGGTTTGTTCTGGTGGTTCTGATCATGTACTTTTATGCATATCTGTATTAAGCCCTCTCAGATAGTTAGACCAGTTGGTTCAAGACCCCAAAAAATTGCATATCTGGACAGAAGGAAAATGTTGAATGCAAATATAATGAGTTATCATGATGCATTCATTATTTTTGCTCATCTGCTCAATGTATAGTATCGTAATACCAAATGAATGCAAAGTTTGACCGATGCCCAGGTAACAAATTTAGTTATGAACATGTTTAGAACTTTGTTTAGAAATGTTTCTAAAATGTTGAAACATCCAGTTTACTTGAAGTGTTTATAACATTATTTAAAAAGGTTAAAAAAAAACTTTCTTACACTCTTCTAACTTTTTTCACCCCAAATCTAACTTTATTTGAAAGGTATATTCTAAAAACAGTAAAATGTCCATGTTTCGCCAAATACTCCCAATGGAAAGTCTAAAGCTAAAGCCTGTTCAAAAAGTCAGATAAATGTTTCAAGAAGGCACCATGTCCTAATTAGCATATTCATGACATTACAGCATCATATTTGCATGTTGTCCAGTTTGCTTCTCTCCTATTCTCAGAGCTCACAAGCTGTATTTCAAGAGAGCCAAATTCCCAATAGAGCTTTATCATTTACATATTTTTCCATTTCTGGTGTCAGAAAATAAAACAAGTGATCCTGAAATATGCCCCATGAAGACTACATGACTGCTTTTGTAAGTCTCTTTGATTAAAAACATCTCACAAATCACCATTTACTCACATAAGTTTAAAGACAACAATCCAAAAAGTCACTGGGTGCTGTTTTAAAGAAAAGAAGTCACTAAAAAGGTCTAAAACTTTGCAAAAAAGGTGTCTACCAAAAATGGCTGCCAAATGCATGACCATGAAAATTCAAGGGACATATAAAAAATTAAATAAATAAACATGCTAGACTTATAATTTCACCATTTTGGGGCCAATGTGGTTAATAAACTTCAATGTTTGATCATTATTTTTGTACAAGAAATAATTGGTGTCCAGTGCACTGTAAAATCTGGGCCCTAAAGCAAAAGCACTCAAGAAGCACTCTGCATGAGAAAGTGAGAGAAAATTAGTTGTAGCCAACTTTGCTCAAACTCACACGCTACTCACAGTAACTGGAATAACCAGGCAATGGGATTCCATTACCACAGCAATTCAAAGCTTTCCATTCATGAGAAGCACACACACACACACTCAGTAAACAAGAACACAACTCTCCAAGCACATAAGGGATGTTCTTCAGACTCGGGCCGTTCCTGGAATCGTGGTTAAGCTCATCTGGAAAAGTAATATGCGGATGATAGCTTGATTCACATGGAACATAAAATAATTTCTCTCCACAGTATTACATCAGCAAGTGACAAACAAGAAAGCACACCAAGAAAATCTGACTGGGAGTAGGAAACATGGAGATGGGAAATCACCGGAATTGTCTCAGGACTGACATCAATATTCAACGATCAATCCCACCTCATAAAATAAAAACGAGAATGTATTTTATTACAGTTATGATGTGTGTGTGTTCAGGACCATGGATTCATTCTGGCCCATGCAGTCCGAACCTGTAGATATATCTTTATTTTTTGCATTTGCATCAAAGTCAGCCAAAGTTTTTATTGAACATGCAAAGGTTTATTTTTATACGTTTCTTTGCAGGTGCAGATTTCATGTGGGCCTGAACATAACTCTTAAATTAAAAGAAAATATGACGTTGCACACTTGTAGACTTTCAAGCAATAAATTTAAGAAACTGTTGACACTTTCTTACCATCATAAATGCCACATTCACTGTGATTTATCTTTTTTCGGCCTCTTATGCTAGCAATTATGTTTTCTTTTGTTTTCCTTGACCCATTTGTCTTTACAGCATCTTTGAAGATTTGCCTCTATCTTCAAAATAAGCAATTAAGCTGCTTTTGATGTGGCTTTTTTGGCAAACATGAATTCCCCAACTTTTTGTCAGCCGCATCCCTCTCAAATATTCTCTTAAAGAAAATATTTTCTTACATTTAATTCAAGACTCTCTGATGTTGGTTAATGGTCAGATGACTTGCAGATAATCACATAAAATATAAAAAAAAATTGTAAGTATTTTATTTTGATTGTTTTTATTTATTGTATTTATTTTTATATTATTTTTACTAATTGTAAGGAAATTAATATAATAACATTATTTAAATGTGATGTTTATAATTTGAGCATAAATGTCTATGTATAAATTTACACTCACTTATTTACTCCTATAAAGGGTTTTATTTACAAACGGTTTATATTTAATTCAGATTCTATATATAAATCATAAGAGTGACCACATTGTTCAAGGATTATTTAAGTCACAGTAATAACTGACTGTGACTCTTGGAGAGATTAAATGAAGAGGCATTATGAGGCTATTTGTTTAAAAATTAAACAATTTATTTGAAAAAAAAAGAAAAATGCATGAATTATATCAACTGTGCAATATATCTCATGCGACACATACAGTGGCAGGACTCAACCCGTTACAGAGAGGCCCAGGAAATTTGTGAAAGGTTGCAGAAGATCCATAGATCCCAAACGGAGGAGGGGATAGTAAAGAATAACAGCGTGAGGATGAAGGGTGTTTAAGGGAATGACCTGACAAACACAATGTTTCAGAGACATGGTTTACACAGCCTGAAAACATCACATCTGACACAGACAGTCATTTCACTCCTTTTTCACTTATTTCAACCGTTTCAAATAGCTCTGTTCATTTAGACTGCACAGGACAGGCAAAGCTTCATATTTACCAAAAATTTTTAAAAAAAAATAAATTATTGTGATTTGAACAGTAAAAGACTGCTATAGCAAAAAACTGTTAATTGGTTAATAGAAAGTTTCCATTCTATACGCGGTGAATAAATAATACAATTTAAAATACTGTTAAAAATATGGTTTTTCAAAGTGAAAAAGAAAGTCATTGTATAATTTAAAGTGAAAAAATGTAAATTGAAACTCCCAGAATTCACTTCATGACACTTCACATTTTGCTGTTCTTTTTTTTAATCAGTTGTTTACATTATGGTTTTATCTTACATCTAATGTTGTTAAGTTAATGTTATTGCATTATTTCAGTATTATGAGTCATCATTATGGGGGTTAGTGTTTGCATGAATTACACTGTCCACGTTGGATATAAGTATGGATATAAGTATTGCCCTCCTCAGCTCGTAGAAAAGCTGTTTGTGATGAGCTTTGGTTAATCAAGTGACTTTATCATCACTATCCGTTTTTTGTGGTCATCAGTGCATTGCAATGTTTAAAATGGATATTAGTACTAGAATATTGATTTTTTAATATAACATCAGTTAATGAAATAATTATTAATTTAAAAGCTGCTTTACAGACAATTAAAGTTTCTATATTATATTTAGTAAAAGCTTATCAGTGGTGACTATCTCAAGTTGATGTCCATATGGCAGAAATGTATATTAAAAATCATGCAGTTAGTTCAAGTCATGTAATCAAACAGACAGTGAACACTATTAACAACTATTAACAGATTATATTGCAATCAAACTTTTTTGTGGAAGTCCTAGTTACATAAGTCTTTTGTGATATAAACCATACCTAGCTAATAGGGAACATTCTCACAACATTTTCTAATGATTTTTATAACTGTTAGGACAAAATGCACTAAAAGTAATGTTCTCAGAATGTTCTTATAACGTTATCAGAATGTCTATCATATATTAGTTATTATGTTGAGAGAACATTCTGAAATCAACATTTTCGGGGAAATTATTATGATTTTGTTCTTACTTGATAGTCATTCTAAGAAATATTTTTGTAATCTTTGAATAACATTGTAATCACGTCAAGAAAACTGGAATTTTTTAAAGTTCTTATAATATGGTCTTTTAAAAAGTTATATTTTGGGAAAAAATAAATTTTGTAGAACATTGAAACGTTTTTGTAACCTTTAAACAACATTCTACTCACTGAAAGAAAACTTGACATTTATTGTATATTAAAAATAAATAATCAAACAACATTATAATTTGGGTGAAAATAAACTTAATAGAAATGTTGCAAAAAATGTTTTTGTAACCTTTAAATAACATTATAATCACGACAAGAAAACTGGACTTTTGTAAGTCATTTTGGATAAAAGCGTCTGCTAAATGATTAAATGTCAAGATTTTAGAAACATTTTAAAACAATGTTCCCACAACATATTTACAACCTAAATCTGTTACCTGGGCTTTTAATCATCGGAGAATTAAGCAAAATTCATTGGACATAGAATTATGCTCATCAGTTTCACTCAGCATATAAAGATTATTTAACGTGTACATGTTATGACTTGAACATACATGTAACTTGATGTTTTCACCATATGGACAGGTAATATTGAATATTTAGAAAGCTGCAGCGTTTCAAAAGTTACAGAGAAAGTTCAGATGAAGCCCAAACAGCTTAATCTACTCATTTTGGAATGTGATGTGAAGTTAATTACAAAGCTACTGTCATTACTCTAACGGACGACTGGTGTTAAGAGAATGTTTAGCTTTTAGAAATGTGGAGTGATATTTCACTTGAAGAACCTGCCAGCTGAGGGAAACGTGATATCTGGCAGAAACTCAGATCTGTAACATGCCAGAAGAGCAGATTGTTTGAGAAGGATTTGTGAGCTTTCAGTTCTAATAGGTGTGAATTATTATCCCTCACACACAAACACTGACATCCCAGAGGAAAGAAGGTACAGACAACATCTTTACGATCTCAACTGAGATTAAATTTTCATGCTTCTTAGATGATTTTCTTGAGGGTCAAAAAGTAAATCTCAGAAAAGTCTCAAAACATGTTCAGATTTGCCAAAATGCCAAAATCTACAAAAGTCACAGATCTCATTAAATGATGTAAGCTATTATTGTCTGCATTCATTTTTAGCCTCCCAATGGAGACTTTTAGTCTCAGTAAAGATCTCAAATTTAGTTTAGTTTCAATAAAGATCTCAAAAGTCTCAAACTGTGCTCAGATTTGCATATACCAAAGCTTAATGAAATTAGTTATTGTTAGATTAATTCCATAGTTCTGTAATAGACTTTGGAGGTCAACATTTGACATTTTATGCTATATTAAAAATGGTAAAAAAAAATTGCTTCATCTATCTATCTATCTAACACTTTTTTTTCCAATTCAGCACAAAATTTTTTTTTACAGTGTATTTAAAAATAAAAGAAAAAATCTGAATTTGGAAATTTGGTCTAATTCTATTTTAAGACAAATTAAGTTAACACCTTACAGAATAATCAAACCAAGCAATTTTCTTCTTGCAGTGTTACTGAAGGTCTTAAAATTTGTAAAACAACTTTAATGTGGTTAGTGTTGATGATCAAATTATTTTTCATATGCATATGAGATCACTCGTTTCTGTGTCTTCCTTGTCTGTGTTTTTGATCAGCACTTTTTAGACTCATTTAGGAGATACGAAACAGCGCCCCCTAACGAATAACAATGTAAACACGGAAACCTGGAAAATTCTGTGATTGGCAGGGAAAGAGTTAAGTATTGGAAATATGTAGGATTTTTTTTTATTTTTTATAATGCAACTCATTTAAAGGTCTTAAAAAGTCAGAAACTCTGTCTTGACGTCACCGATCGACTCTAGTATTAGGTCATTCACTAAATGATGAGGGGCTTCAGTTGTGGTTAGGATGCGAGGTTCGTCGTGATGAGGGCAGGTGTCCGAGACGGCTAACGAGACACTCGTATCAAACCCACCGCAGCGAGTGAAAGCTGCTAAGACAGGAGCCGGTGTGTCTGCTCCAATTCTCAGAGCTGGGAGCGTGCCTCCGCCGTGAGACCATTAAAAGAGGCCTGCACTCTGGCTGACTCCCCAACCGTCAAGGCCCCATCAAGTCTCCATCCAAATGGGTTTCTGGGGGGCGAGGAGGTTCTCCACCCCCTAGGTAGTGCGCGTTCTTGCTGCCAGTACAAATAAACTGTGTGGGCTCGCTCTCGTGAAAGCTCCTGGGAACGCTGGCAATAGCTGCATTGTGTTTTGTTGCGGTGCATGTTCTGCATTGCTATTTTTTTAGCAACATGAAAACGTGCACATTATCTGGGAAATGTACACGACTGACAGAGTGCAGGCTACATCACCGAGCCATAATTAAACACATTTGTTTGGAGAGAATTTGTTCTGAAATCAGCTGTTCTGATGCAGCTCGAGAATGTTCTGATTGAATTATGAAAACCTTATTTCATAAATGTTCTGCATAGTGTCCAGACTTAGCTTTTTTTTCTTTTTTTTTTTTTACTAAGATTTCTACATCATCGGAAAGCTGAATAAATCATCTCTCCATTGAACTATTTGAAAATCTGGAATCTGAGGGAGCAAAAAATCTAAATATTGAGAAAATCATCTTTAAAGTTGTTCAAATGAAGTTCTTAGCAATGCATATTACTAATCAAACATTAAGTTTTGATATATTTACAATAGGAAATATACCTGAAATACCAGAAATCCAGCAATTGCATGGGCAATAACGCTGTCAAGCTAACAACCAAGATGAAAGAGAGACAGATCTTGTGCATTTAATCAAATATACATAAAATATTAAAGTTTATTATTACAAAAACTTTATTCAAAGTGGCTCACCTAATATAAAGCGGGTCGAGTGATGATGTCATTGCATGCGTCTCTGTTCAGGGCACGTTTTGTTGAGCTGCACAGTGTATTGAGGTCAGCATGTAAAGAGTTAAGAGTTCGTGTCTGGGTATTTACACAAGTGAATAGAACAACAATCATCTAACAAGCCAATTTTCAGGACAATTTTCCCACTGGACCACAACAAAACGAGACTGTGGGGGAACACGTACTGTTTTTGCAGTGAGTGCACTTTACTGCGCAGAAGTTTGATCATGATGGTAAGATTTTAAGTTTCACTCACTAAGGCTGCATTTATTTGATCAAAAATACAGTAAAAACAGTGATATATTATTCTAATGCAAAACATCTGTTCTCTGTGTGATTCTGTGTTAAAGTGTAATTTATTTCTGTGATGCTCCGCTGTATTTTCAGCATCATTCCTCCAGTCTTCAGTGTCACATGATCTTCAGAAATCTGAATAATATGATGATTTACTGATCGAGAAATATTTCTGATTATTATCAATGTTGAACACAGTTGTGCTGCACAATATTTCTGTGGAAACTGTGATGCATTTTATAATCAACATTAAAACAAAAAAATAATTGGTAAAATATCAGAACAGTCTAAAATAAATGAACAGATGTCGAAATCACATTGAAGTGAGGTTAATTACTATTTAAAAAATTTTCACATACAATTTTAGTACACTCAAAAATTTGGTTTAGCAATTCAGAAATTGGTTTTCAAATGGAAATTTCTAGTAAAAAAGATATTCAATAGAGCTATTTTAATTAAAACACAGCCAATAATTTTTCACAACTTTATTCAACTATATACAATATTCCAGTATTATATTTCCTCTCTATTCTCTTGATTCTCTCGTGTTTGTATGCATCATATGCCAGGAAAACCATCAGCCCATTGCTCAAGGCGACCCGTCACTCCACAGACCAGTGCCAAATCAAACAGTCCCAGGTCAAAGGTCAAACCCTCGGCCGCTGGGACATCCCATGCGCTTCAGCAAAGCATAATGAGCTCGTATGACAGAGTTTGATGTAATCCGGGGAAAAGAGCGAATCCCAGTCCAGATCTGTCCTCGATCGGACACCTGTGAGATCTTCTGCTCCAAAACACACACATCCAGTCGCCCGCGCACCGCTTTACTGCCAAGACACACAGTTTTAAGCAACATGGAGGTCTGGAGGTTTGTCCCCCGAGGGCTGGAGGGATACGTGACTGAGCGCATGCAGCCGCGGAGACGAGGGGCGTCACTGAGAACCTTAGCACTGACGAGACCTCCAGTTACTGCACACTGGGATTGAGCAACTTCAAGTGGACAATAGTTCCTCTGTGGAGGACGAGCGCTCGCTAAACCTTCAGAAATATCATCAGTTTGATGCCACTGAGACAGCATTATCAGTCTCAACTCATTCAGTTCATGTTAAATTGAAGTAATATTGTTTGATTCTACTTTAACATTTAAATGTTACTTTTGAATGTTCTCGGAATGTTCTGAAACGAGTTATGACATTTAAAAATGGTCAACAAACTAACAGTGCTGGGGAAATTTACTTTTAAAAGTGATGCATTTTGATAATGCGTTATTTTAGCCACTTGAGCTGGGCTTGCTTATTTATGTTGAATAACAACACACCCTAAAGTTCTGTTTTTGGTGACACCAAAGTGAAATGAATAATCTTCCATCTCTGGACTCACAATTTCTTTCAACACTGAGACCGGAGAGCTGTGGGTCAATAAATGCACTGTAAAAAATATTCTGTAAAATATACGGTAAAAAAACCCGCAATTATCCCATAAAAACCTGAATTATCCCATAAACAATATGATAACACCGTTTTAGGTTTAACGGTTTTATACCGTAAAAAAACGGTAACATATGGTAAATTTACAGATAAATACCATAGTTTAACAGATATAATATTGTTATACCAACTTTCTGAAGTACTGAAATCTGTTTTGTACCTTTGTAATACTCTGGTATCCACCAAAAGCAGATGGTGACAAGAAAGTCTCGTAATGAAACAAAGCCCATCACAAGCAGTTTTTAAATAATAAAATATATAGAAGGTGCACAGTGTCATTCACACAAGCACTAAACACCATCATGGTGAGCCTCATTAAACTGAAATATGCAATAAACATTAATCTAACAACATTAAATGTAACATACAACCCTAATAAACATAACAGATAAGAAAAAATAAAAATAAACGGTTATTTCGAAGAAAAAACATCAAATTCAAACAAAACTTGAAATGCTACAATTCTGGTAACGTCAGTTAAATTTTTTTCCCAGGAAATTTTACAGGAATTACCGTTAAACGTTTACCAGGTTTGTACTGTAGCATTTTTACAGTTTTTTTACTGTTAAAATCACAGTAATTTTTTTCAGTGTGGGAAAAGAAAGTAATGTCCATTATGTATTTAAAAAAGTAACTCAGAACATTCCCTGTTAATAGTAACTATTCATGTTAAAGCAATATTGTTTGTATGGAATACATAATAGTGCGTGACTATACATAATAAAGTTTGACAGACTTCTATTTCCAACTTAATATGAAGAGCTGGGCGATTATATAGTTACATTGTGCAAAATAATAAAAATAGGCAGTTAAGATTTACTAGTATATAATTTTATACGAGTATACAGCATGCATATGGATAAAGTTGTAGATAATTTCACAGTTAACAAAAATGTAATCTAAGAATGTTTTGCTAACACTCTTATCAAGTTATAAAAATGTTATTTCTAGATGTCCTCTGAGCAACACCCATGTTAAATGTTTTAGAAAGGTTTTTCTTGGTTGCACAAACATATTTTACATTGCATAAATAAAATGTTTGAGCTTTGAGAACATTACCAAAAAAAAACATTCCATTAAAATTACTGCAAGAATGTTTGTTCATAACTTTTAGAGATCATTGCCAGAACGTTCTCTGTTAGCTGGGATATTATCCTACTTAATATTTAAAGCTTTGTGATAATACAGGCACTATATAAACAGGCAATATATACTATGCTATATGTACAGTAACTGTTATGCATCTAAAATTATTTGCATCCTTCAGAAGCAAGCAGAAATAGGTGTGTGTGTGTGAGAGAGACATTTAAACACATTCCTCGTCCTGCACTTCATCAGTTTTAGAGACAGAAGAGAGAACATGCTAATAAATATGAGCGATGGAGGAAACCTCCCTCAGAGCCGAGCGTCTCACATCCATCTCAAACACATCTCTGTCTGTCAAACACTGATCCTCCTCTCGTCTTCCTGGAAGTCAAGTCAACATCTCTACAAAGAAACACTCCTCTAGCACAGATTTATCTGCTGTTAACACTGAGAGCGTCATTTATGATAAAACACATCATCTGAAGACTACTATCAGGCAGATCTTTCTGTTCTGTTTAGAAGAACTCTTACAGAATGTTTCCATACACAATGTTTGATGGAGACGTACGTGAAACAATGTTTTAAGTCGGAATGTCCTTATGATTTTATTTGTATGTTCTCAGAATGGTGTTTGAATAACGTTTGTCAGTAATATCATTAGAACGTTCTCGTAACATTTAGAATGGAATGTTCCTCTTACATTGGGATAACCAAGAAGATACATTCTTTACATATAACTGTTGAGAGAACATTCAAATGTAACATTCTCATACGGAATGTTCCTCGAACGTTCATACAACCGAGAAGAAACGTTCTTAATACATTTGAAAAATAATGTTTGGAAGATACCAAAAGAAAAAGAAAAATTGGAATAATATTTTCATAGCTTGATTGTAATGTTAGCAAAATATTCTTAAAACTGTATTTTTGTTAGCTAGAGTTCTTGTTATATAATCTATTACTGAGAATGCAACTGACTAGCAATGTTTGCATGGACATAATTAATAAATCAGATTGATGGAGCAATCAGACTGAAAAACCTTCATCGATCTGATAGAGCTTGATTCGAAACCATTCAGTCAATAAAAAAAAGCAAGTAAACACTTGAATCCTACGTTTTTTTTTTTTTTATAAAAATACCTTTATGTGCATGTTAACATGCATGTTTTATGTCTCTTGTCATTTCTGAAATTGGATTAAATTCATTTAAATGGACAAATTATCGTATTGTATTATGAACACATTTCAGGACTCAACATAAAAAAGAGCTTAAGCAGCTCAAGAGTTTCTGTTCATGGATTTCGCGTTTGAGGCTCTATCGGGTCACTTGCAATGGTGACATTTTGTACAGAGTAAAAACAAAAACAATAAGCCTTTATGCAAATCATTTTGACGCTGACTAAATTTGAGTTCTCAGATTAGACCGCTGGGACTCAAAGACTCAAACTGACAAAACTTTAGCCATGAATGCTGCGTGTGGTCTGAAACCGAGACGGAAAGAAGAAACTTCCAGGAGATTTTCAGTTCCAGTAAAAATACAGATGCAATTCAGATGGACCAGTTTTGGACTAAAACACTGGTTAAAGGTGTGGATTTTTTTGGATGATAAAATACTTTTTCATATCCCAGTTTAACTGCAGAGAAGAGCTGTTGTCCAGATGGATAAATGGGAATGTTTTCCCAGATCTCTGAAGAACAGACCCTGAGATGGTCTCATATGCATTTTCTTTTTCTGAACTCAAAAGACAAGAACCTTTGATTTTAAAAAAAGTACAAATTAAAAGTACCTGAATAATAATGCAAAGTAATAAAATAATAACCAAATAATAAAAATATACGTTTTTTTTTTTTTTTTTTTTTTTTGCAGAGTGACTATTTCAAGTACGCAAGGATTTCATCTATATTAAAACAGCATGTCATGATGCATTGCATTCACATATTTTGTGATGCAGACAAACCCCTTTCTATGCATAACTTACACTTTGTGACATGCTGATTCACAAAATGCAACTGGCTTCTGTCTTTGTGTGTATGAAAGTAAGTTTCATTGCATTTTATCATGAAATATTGCATTTTGTACCAACTGATGAACAGAAGTTTTTATTTTTCAGAGCAAGTATTAAATGTGTGTACTACAACAAATATTTGGGTTATATCATTAACAATGAATTGAGTGATGATGATGATATAGGCAACATCGTATATGGCATCAAGCATCATTTAGCGCTTGCTTTAGAGCGGATCCACCGAGCCGATAATCCTGTAAAGATCCGCATCCCTCCAGGAGTCACGTTCTCCAGCTCCTGCCTCTGCTTTTGATTTACGAGCAGAGAGAGCAAGAACTTCACAGGACCTCAGACACATGCTTCTTCTCCACAGCAGTAGACTACAGTTACATCATCCTCACTTAAGTGTTTGAAATCATATCAGTCTGCTTTAGCTCACGATAACTTCACCGATAACTTACCGTCACAGACGGGAGGCTTCCTGTTTCGCCATGTTTCCAGGAGCATGTTTGTTAAAAATGAGATGAATTACTCTCTTTAAGTGCATTTCATCATATTAACCTTAAGATGCTTTGACAGATTAAAATCTTAAAGTATAAACAGTTGAGCATCTTCACTGGGAAAATCATCTCGCAGATTCTCAGTGTCAAAGTGCACTCAACGATTTAAAACTGGACTTTACAAATAAAATGGGCTGTTTTACCCAATATTTTGGTGTGTTGACTGTTTTGAAGTTAGTCATGGTTTAATGTTTCACTCGATTTTTGATGCAATGATTACAAACTTATCTCGAATCAATGATTATAATCATTAATCTTGTTTCTTCAAGACTTAAAACTGTATTTAACATGATCTGGTAAATTATCATGAAATATTTGCAGGCTATAAACATTAATTTAGTAACATGAAACACAAAGCATTGATATAAACTCATTGTGTGGCACTTTCTGCTGAAGTAAAACGCTTCATTGCATAAAAACCTTGCTGCTTTTTTCTAGAAGATAAAATACTGCTGTCTTACTGGTTTTTGCTTATTTTCTTGGATGCAACCAAGAATGTTGCTCTTGTGTGATCAATTTCTAGTGATTTTCGACATATAAATGACATATAAATGACACTGTAAAAGCATCTGCTGAATGTAAATGTCCACAACAGAGTCTCTTTAAAGAAATAAACCAGCGTCCATCATCAGTGTAACGTTAAGAATGGTGCATTCGGTTCGTTTATTGTAAAACAGAAACGGTATCAATGTTAAACTGCTAGATCAAATCAATCTCAGTTCAATGTCAGTTTCTTTCCTCACTGCTGTAAATTATCCATTGAAGAAATAAGAGATAATGCATGCACTTCCCAGCAGCAGTCGTCAAATAAAATGTTCAGAAGAAAACGGCTTCTTCAAACTGAACGAAATCTTGATAAATATAGACGAGCAGTGTTTAAAGCCTCATGCATGATACAGCACACATATCTGCACTTTTAAGAGGTTTTGTAATGCATATGTTCTGTCTGACTTGTTTTTTGGCAGCTCTATCTTTGTTCTCTCTCGAGGAACATATAAAAGTAATGAAGTTGTCACGCCATTGGCTGCTGTTTCAGATGCATGAGATTCGACACGTTCAGCTGCTCCAGCAAACAGACTGCAGAGCAATGATTACAATAAAATACTGAATAAACCAACTAAAAACAACCAAAAGTGATGTTTAGTCAAAAAAATGGTCCTCCTTGTTTTAACCAACAAAAAGTGATGTTTTGTTCATGATTTAAAGATTTATTGTTCTTGTTTGACAGGAAAACAACACAGAGGCAAAAACTTTCATGTAAAAGTCAAAGTCAGTCCATGCAACATTTTCACTCAGACAGTGCTAGTATATTTCACATAAAAAAAGAACATTGAATTAGATATGACATTTTCAAGTTTAAAGACATTTTTGAAGGCAAAGCATAGCTTTGAAGAGTAACATCCTTTTGCAGTAATTCATAATTTGTTTATTAAGTGTCCACGAAAGAGCTAAATGAGCCTCAAAAGACAATTTTCTTAAAAGTGTGCGTTTTATAACGGTGTATGCAGTAAATAAATCAGTCGACATGAGTAAATGTGACGCTTTCCTTCCTCAGAATGTGTATAGCCGGTTTTCCTTTCAATTCAGGAGAGAATAATTAAAACAGATAGATGAAATTCCTGATTCTGAGACAGTAAAAATCAGGGCTGGGCTTTTTTGTCTGAAAGGATTTGAGACCGTGTTCATCTCTCAAAAACATTAATAAGAGTTATCAATAAATCATGCCCCAAAAAAAGAAAAAAAAACTTCTAACATCGAGTTCCCTAAATTTGAAGCTTGAATTTGACTCTTATATGGTGGATGTTTTACACTGTTTCCATATTACAGACATGTAGAATGAAACTGAAAGAGCCAAAACAAAAAGAGAAAGAAACAAACATGAAGGGGAAATCAAGAGATAAAATGCTAAATTAAAGAGGACGGAAATGCAGCAGCAACACTCCATTCACACAGCATTTCCACACCTCAAACCATCCATGTGTGCTTTTAGAGAACTGATCAGCTGCCAGGTGTTGAGAATACTAATGTTATTGATCAGAGAGGCTCAGTGATTGGCTGCCTCATCAACCACAGGCCACGCCCACTGCACGCTACAGCGCAGAAATCTTTTCAGAATAACACACTTAACGTTCAAATGTTCAAGCAACTTCTAAGTTCTAATTCTAAGTCGACTTTTATGAAATAAAGGTTCTTCTCGAATACTCGCTGGACACAATTATTGGCGCTAATCTACTTACATTTAGATGTGAAGACACAATCAACTTTGCTTTAAAATGCATTGCAAGATCTTCTAACTGAACTGGAGTCACTTCCGTAAAGTGTAATTACTGTCAAGAAAAGTCAGAATTACATGAAATAAACTCATAATTACAAAACAAAATTAAGAATTGAAAGATTTTAACTTTGAATTCAGAGGAAAAAAGTGAGAATTGCTAGAAAGAATAACAACAACAACAACATCAGAAAAGTCACCACTGCAAGAAATAAACTCAGAATTACAAGAAAAGTCAGAATTGCTACAAATATACTCGAATTACAAAAAATTAACTAACATTTGTGAAAAATAAACTTAGAGCTACAAGAAAGTCAGAGTTGTGAGAAATAGATTCAGAATTACACAAAAAATTGTCAGAATTGTGATAAGTTCAGAATTACAAGAAAAAAAGTCAGAATTGTGAGAAATAAACTTAGAATTACAAGAAAAAAATCCTGTTGTGAGATGACTTAAAAAAAAAAAATGTTTGTAGAAAGTCCAAATTGTTAGACAAAAAAAGTTGCAATTACCTTTTTTTTTTCACAAATTATTTTTCCAAACCAGCACCGAGTGAATCATGTAGTGTTTAGTAGAAGTATCCAGTGTCTTAACTGACGTTGCAGTGTAATGCGGACAGGGCTGCAGGTGTAAAGGGTGTTCCAGTATCACACTGATCAGAGCTCATGTAAATCCAGAACAGATGAAGGCTCTGAGATCCGCGTGTTTAACTGCGGTTATTACTGATGTTATCGAGCTCCTGCTGCTGTTGGGACTTCATTTCCTCAGCACTCTGAGAGACTACAACCTCGTTTTACAATGATTACAACTGCTTATAGAAGGAAATTAGCAATTCTGCCGTAAGGAAATGAAAGTCCAACCACCAAGGTTGAAGAGAAATCAAAGACACTGTAATATGAGCATGAACCTTGCAAATTAGCAAACTTAATATCCGAGTGTGTTCAGATCAATAACAGCTAATATCACAAGCTAATATTCTCTATGCACTAATGAAATAGCTTTTTAATGAATGGGTTCATTTTGGATGGTCTGGTCAGGGCTTTAAGATTAATAAACCAGATTATATAATCATTAAACCTGAAGTTTACTTGACAGGTCTGCGGTTTAAAACTGTTTTCCCCATCTGCAGCTTTCATGTCAAATCTCTCGTCTCTGTGAGAACTGAGAGGAAAATGATGCACTTGTGTTGAGTTTGTTAAACTGATCCTTTTTTATTACATAGAAACGAATCAGTAACTCAGATTATATCCCGAGGAAGAATCTATCATTCTCTCAAGGTTATGAACACAATTTCTTCTATTAACATTAACATATATTCGTTCAAAGTAGTCTGGTCTTTAATAATGTTCTCAAAATATAAGCACAAATTATCATTCTTGGAACTTTTTTCCTAGTTGGACGTTCTTCTGACATCATTGTTTCAGAACGTTCAGGGAACATTCGAATTAACTTTAATGTTACAAAGTAGCGTTAAAGCTCCCACAGTTTGCAACATAGTAACATGGAATATGTTGCCTCAACATTCGAAAAATAAAATAAACGGTTGTAAATTATTTAAAGAGGTGGACGTTTTGAAAGTTCAGAAATACACTTTTAATAACTTCTATCATCCATCATATTTAATTATGTAAAATTTTAATGCATAACAATGATCTGACATAATATCCTACATCATCTGGACGCTGATTGGAGGAGCGCGGTGGGCGTTTCCGCATTCCGCCAGCGGCTCACAGTCGCTGATTGGTGGAGCGCGGTGGGCGTTTCCGCATTCCGCCAGCGGCTCACAGTCGCTGATTGGTGGAGCGCGGTGGGCGTTTCCGCATTCCAGCGCGAGCGCGCACACGAGCCGAGCGCAGCGCGGAGACAGACGCGACGCATCCGAGACCCTCCTCGATATTCCGCTGGAAAGTTGCCCGTTCTGCGCCGGGATGCCGTACATCCTCATCAGCACACAGATCAGACTGGTGCGTATGAAGCACGAGACTGAAGCGAGCGCAGATCTGAGCGTCATGCACAGCAGTGATTATGTTATTATGATGCATCAGAGGATTACAGGTGCATGCATGCTGCATTGGAGTTGTTGATGTTCCATTAGTAACCCGCCTACGCAGAAAACATATTTTGACATGATGTGTGTTCTATACTTTTAATGATTTGTGATGATAATCATTCTATTCAAACGAGGAAGTCTAATGTTTGCATTTCGTGCGTGTGTCGCTCGTGCACCTGTCTGTGTGACCTGGAGCATAAAGTGAAAGTGAATCATTGATTCAAGCCACAGCATACACTATACTAGAGTCATACTTAAAGGAATAGTTTAGCCAAAAAGTAATATGTGCTCACCCTCATGCCATCCGAAATGTTGTCTAGATGAATGGGTGCCATCAGAATGAAAGTCCAAACAGCTGATGAAAACATTACAATAATCCACAGCACTCCAGTCCATCATTTAACATCTGGAAAATGTTTAGAGCTGTTTAAACGCTGCTTGATCTGTGCAGATTTCTCTCCTGATTCAGACCAGAACACGTTTTCACTGGAGGAAGTGTTATTATGGATTATAGACTCTATGCATTTTAGTTAAAAGCATCTTAATGCTGGATTTGTTTCAGGTTTAGTCTTCTCCAGATGTTCACTGATGGATTATTGTGATGTTTTTATCAGACTCTCATTCTGTCGGCACCCATTCACTGCAGAGCATCCATTGATGAGACACTGATGCAGTGCTACATTTCTCCTAAATTTGATTAAGAAACAAACATTAAAAAGAAACACTTAACAAAAGACATTTGCAGTGATAAAAGCACAGTTCTAGTGTTGAAAAGGAAGATAAGATCATATTAAGTGGTCAAACCGCGCTTGTTTTCAGGAGACGGGGCCCACAATGGTCGGTGACGAATATTCCGATCCATCCATCATGAACTACCTCGGAGCCCGGAAAACAACCATGCTGGGAAACAACTTGTAAGTGTTTGGTAACCTGATGTGCTGTAGTTATTTTCAGACTAATGAGTTAAAGCCAAGACATTAGCTTCCCGTTTTGCTGATTTGCCAAAAATGCTTAATATGATGCTGAATTTTAAAATAACCGATAGCGTTTTAAATAGATAGAATTTTAAATTGTATATGCATCAGCTTTCATGCACTTCTCAAAATAATACTAGCAGAAAAATCACAGGCTTCTCTCTGAACTATTTAAAGTGCATCGTTAAACTTTTAATATGTAAAAAACTGTATATGTTTAAATACTCCATTAAAAGAACTATACACATGAGCTTTTTCACAGTTTGGAACAGATGAAGCAGAAAACATTTTCTTCTGTCATTAGCTATAATTCTAACCTTGAAATCAGGATTAGTCATCAAATAATGTCATGCAAGTGAAAATGGGCCGAGAATTGATCAGAGTCTGGCTCAGATTCGGACAGGAATCATGTGTTTGTGATGATTAAAGATTAATACAAGATTTCTTCGACAGAGAAATGATTCTTAAAAACAGAAATCATACAAAATGCATCACTAGCACAAAATTAGAAAAAAACTTGGATTAGCAAACACTATGGAGTCTGAATATATTTGCTAAAGAAATTTAAGTATTGCAAAAGAAAATAAAGCTCTGCAAAGGAAAATGAAAAAAATATAAAAAGAATTAAAAAGAGGAAAATCAATGATTCCACAACACATATTTTCCATCGTAGCTTCTAATTTATTTGCAACGCCGCTTTTATTTTGTTTTTCATTCGAGTGTGAGCTCACGACAGGGACACAAAGAAAAGTATTGTAAGCTCACACTTGATCGAAACACAAAATAAAAACAGTGTTGAAATTATATCAGAAGCTATGGCCATGAAAAAAAATGTTATGTTTCATTTTATATTTTAGTTTTTTATTTTGGTTTGCAAAACTTACTTTTTTCTTGTAATAATTTCATTTTCTTTTGCAATTTTTTTTTTAGTTTTTGTTTGCTTAAAAGCTCATTTAATCTTTTCTCAATATTTCTATTTTCTTTAGAAATTATATTTGTTTGCAAAAAGCACATATATTTTTTTCTCAGTCATTTATTTTTCTTTAGCATTTCTTTATTTTTGTTTGCAAAAGCACATTTATTTTTTCATAATACTTTTATTTACTTTTTTAATTATTTATTTTTGTTTGCAAAAAGCATTTTTTTTTTTACAAAACTTTGATTTACTTTTGCAATTATTCATTTTTGTTTGCAAAAGCAATTTTTTTTTTTACAATACTTTCATTTACTTTTCCAATTATTTTTGTTTGCAAAAAGCACTTTTATTTTTTCATAATACTTTCATTTACTTTTCCAATTATTTTTGTTTGCAAAAAGCACTTTTATTTTTTCATAATACTTTCATTTACTTTTGCGATTATTTTTGTTTGCAAAAGCACATTTATTTTTTTCTCAATGCGCAAATAAATTTGGCCTTAACTTGACTCCATACAGAAGCTCATCTTTAACTAAATCATTGGTGATATCTGTGTGTGTCACAGCTCCGAGTATCACGTGGACGAACCGCCGAGACTCGTCTTGGACAAACTGGAACAGATTGGGTTCAGAGTGGTCAGCATGACAGGAGTCGGTCAGACGCTGGTCTGGTGTCTCTATAAAGAGACGAGTGACTCGCTGTGACTCTGTGGCTCGTGTACTGCAGGTAAACATGGTAAATGAGGCGAAGAAGGGTATTAATCAAGAGATCTCAGAAACTATCATGTGTGAGGTTATTAAAATCAAAACATCTGTCTCAATTAGCAATATTATCATCAATGTGCTTTCTCTGATTTATGGATTTAGCTTTTTGTTAACACTTTTATATGACGGGAAAGTAGGTTTTGTTTAGTGATTGTAGTAATATAAACAATTTAATTAAGGAACATCATAAGAAACATTATTCTGTTATGTTGCATCTGTAGTGTTGACTTTGACGTTATCTTGAATAAATAAATGCTTTGCGATGAAACATCAGTTTTTAAAATCCTGTTGTAGCTCAAAATCAGTTCTGAACAGTTGTTTACAGTGTTTGTACGTGAACATATATTTTGTCTGTACTGAACTCTGATATATTAAAATTGTTTCTGTATGTGTGTGACAAGATGTAATTAACAATAAAATAAAAAGTATGATCTTTTCAAAGGGGTTTAAAAGTGCTGCATGTTTGTGATTCAAAGATGCAAATATTCAAGCCTAATCTGATCGTATAGTATTTAGCTACACAGTGTTACTTTAGTATCATTAAGATATTTTTATAGTTTTTATTTTTGTTTTGCATTTAAAGTTTAGTTATTTAAAGGTTTTTAATGTGTCTATGTAATTTTATTAACCTCTATTTAAATTTTTGTTTATGTTGTCCTTTTAT
Source organism: Carassius gibelio (assembly GCF_023724105.1). Taxonomy (NCBI): domain Eukaryota; kingdom Metazoa; phylum Chordata; class Actinopteri; order Cypriniformes; family Cyprinidae; genus Carassius; species Carassius gibelio. Next base: position 28,390,444 of record NC_068412.1, on the reverse strand, counting down.
TTAAATGTTATTATGATTTTATGCTTTTTTTTGTCATTAAGTACTTGTTTTTGTTTTAAATAGGTCAATATAGTTTTTATTCATTTTTATTTCAGGTGTAATTGTTTTAGCACATCAAGTTAAAACTAAATAAAAATGATAAATGCAACTAACTGAAAAAGCCATATTATTATTTTTTAATGGTTTTACTTTGTTAACCATAATAACCCAGCTACTGTATAAAGGGCCAAAAATCAAATTGGATTTTTTTTTTTTTTTTAATTAAATGTATTTATTTTACTTTAACTTTAGTTGACATCTTAGTAGTTTTGTTGTATTATTGTAATTTTTAGTAGTTAGTGTTTTAAATTTATATGTACAGTTTTTGATTTTATTTTTTTAAATCATAGAAATTTGATTTTTTGATTCATAGAAAATCTCTTTTTTTATTATTTTTTTTTTTTCAGGTATTTATTTTTTTAACAAATGCTTTTAATTGGTTTTAATTTTAGTTTTAACATAATAACCCAGCTATGATGGGTTCAAAAATCAAACTGATCAAAAAAAAAATATATATATATATATATATATATATATATATATATATATATATATATATATATATATAAACACACATATGTGTATATATATATATATATATATATATATATATATATATATATATATATATAATTTATTTTTTTAAATTTAAAAAATCTAATCCAATTCGCTACATTTCAAAAACTAAACTTGAAAAAGAAATTGTAAATGAGGTAATGTTTGAAGGGAATGTTCCAGTTCTTCCTCTGTGGGGTGACTCCGGGTGAAGACACTTCTTCAGGACGCCGGCTGTAATTGTGTTTCCTGTGCTGTAATGCGAACGGGACGCTTCTTTCCAGGAACATCAGAGAAAAGGCCACAGAAGTAAACAGAACCATGTGAAGGTTTAAAAGGCTTCTGAGAAAAGGGTCTCACTGGAGTCGCAGCGGTTTGATGGTGAGGAACACGCCACACGCCACACAATCCTGCAGTGATGGATGTGCACTGAACACGCAGGACAGAGATGACAGACGGCCCTTTACATGATTCATGTGCACATTGTTCCAGATAAATAACATTTCTGAAAAATGTAACATTTAATTTTGGGCTGTCACCATGAGCTTGAGATCCGCTGGCTTTCGCTCTCATCTCAAAGAAAGAATGATAACTACCTGCAGCCATCAACAGCCAATCAGCTGAGCCGTAAATGTCATGTGACTAATGACTCTTAAAGCCACAGGATTGGCTGACGATAATCTAAGTAAAATATAGCATTATAAAATGCTCTTAGAAACCAAAAAAAAAAAAATATATATATATATATATTTTTAAACCACATTGTTGTTTTTTTTTTTTTTTTTTTTTTTTTCGGACAAAAATATTCTGTTGTTTCCTCCACAGAAATAAACTAAAATATATCTATTATCTATATTTAATTTTTTTTTTTTTTAGGTTTTTCAGAATAAGGATTGCTCTGAATAAAGTTGAGAGATAAAAAGTCACAATTACCTTTAATACAAATAAATAAAAAAAATAGAATCAAGATGTAAACTCATAATTACAAAAAAAGAGAAAAAAGTCAGAATTTTGAAATAAAAAAGATAAAATCTTAACTCTAAATCTCTAAAACTTGATGCAACTGATGAAAAATATTGACTTTAAAGAACCAATTACACTTTAAATGCAAGATATTTCACCAGTCATAATAACAATCATCTGTTTGTCCAAAGAATATCAGTCTGCATGGCCTCTGATCTGAACGGGACGATTAAACACTGAATCATTCCCATCTCTCTGCACTTTAATAGAATAACACTCTAGTCTTCATAGAGCTGAACTGAACTGGTTTCAGAGTCGATGAACTCTACAACACTGACAGATATTGATCAGAAGGTTTTATTGATCAGTGCGAGTTTAACTGTAGAGTCACGCCGTCTCGTCCTCTTCCTCCTGCCTCTTCATCTCCTCGATCAGCCTCTTCCTCTCCTCCGCCTGTCTGAGTCTCATCAGCACCACGCTCTCGTAATCACGCTCGCTGCGCAGAGCGCTCTGACACACACACACACACACAACAATTTAAGACTTTCTGCTCCTTAATGTGTAAAAATCTGCATTAAGACTTTTTAAGAAACCCTGACGCACACAAACACAATCAGAAAACTTATTACACACATTAATGCATTAAACTGTTTAAAAAATGTTAGCCTGAATGCACTGTAAGTCACTTTTGATAAAAGCGTCTGCTAAATGCAAACACTGAATTAATTAATATTAATTAAATTAATATCATGAATTTCTGTAAAGCTGCTTTGAAACAATTTGTATTGACAGAATAAAAACTAAACTTCTGTACTGTCATTATTTTTATTTATTTACTTTTTATAGTATTTTTATACGCATTTTTGTATTTTGTTGTGTTTTTGTAAAATGCAATTTCAAAATCAAATGCAATTTTTAAATAAATATTGAATAAAATAAAAAAATTAAAACAGCCCCCAACCCTTATACAAAAATAAATCTATAAATAAATATTAAAACAAATAAAATAAAAAAATAAATTAAGGAGCCAAATAAAAAAAATTATTTGATCCAAATCAATGACATGGAAGTGCCATTTTTTCTATAATAATAAATAATTATAATACATGTAATATCTATTTGTTTGAGACAAGCTGAAATTGAATGTACCATTAAGCATGGTCCAGTTAAATACCAATAAAAAAGTTTAGAAGCAAAATGAAATATTGAGCTGAAAGATGTCGTACAGCGCCTGAAGAGAAACAGGATCAATGGTGCTGAAGGATTTAAGAGCAGAGATGAAGCGAGTGCGTGTCTACAAACTGAGACGAGCAGAGAAAGTGATTCTGCATCTGGAAGAGATGACTGGGGTCTCGCATCAACCCAGACAGAGAGAGAGAGAGAGAGAGAGAGAGAGAGAGAGAGAGAGAGACAGAGAGAGAGAGAGAGAGAGAGAGAGGGGAAGCACAGCATTCCGGAAGGAGGGCCGTGATTATCATTCCAGCTCCATGAGCTCAGGCTCCATCTCCCACCTAACCAGCAAATATCACGCAAGCTCAATTAAGTAAATAAACAACTGCTGCATCTTCAATAAACCAAACAAAAGCAGCATCTCTTTACACAAACTTTCCAGAGAAGTTTCCATCGGAAGAGACTCGCAGGTCTGAACACTGAACATCACTGCTCCAGAGACACAGAGAAGATCTAACCAGTGAAAACAGAGCCCACTTCTAATCAATGCTGCTCTTCTCTCCTCAAAAATAAAACATCAACATCCATAATAATCAGAAGTGTTTCTCGAGCAGTAAATCATCATATTTTCATGATTTCTGAAGATCATGTGACACTGAAGACTGGAGGAATGATGCTGGAAATACAGCGGAGCATCACAGAAATACATTACAGCCGAGCCAGATAACGAACGAAACATTGACTCGTTCACGAGTGAAGAACCGTTTCTGTCAGACGCGTCCGTGAACCGAGGAGCTGATGATACTGCACACGTGTGATTCAGCGTGAAGCAGACCGACACACAGAGCATCTGAACTGAACTGATTCTTTTGCTGATTGATTCTGGACTGATTCTGTGCTAGTGTTATGAGCGCGGGTAAACCGAAGGCTTGAATCAAGGGCAATCGTCGCAAATGACGCCATTACGTCGAGCGCAAAAGAACTGGTGAACCGTTTTCTTCAACCGAACTGTCCGAAAGAAGTACTGGTGATCCGAAAACCAATGCAACCGGTTCTTCACTCGTGAACGAGTCAGTCTATTGTTCGTTATCTGGCTCGGCTCGGTGTTCATCACAGCAGTTCAGTCAGTGTACTGTTTGACTACATGAATTACTCCGGGATATTGGTTTGTCTGAACTCAGAGGGAGTGTCAGACACATTAAACAAGTTAACAGCTTAATTAATTTGTGGATTAATGCGTATTAGAGATGAGAACCGTTTAAAACGATTCAGTTCGATTTGGTGAACTGGTTCAAAAAGATCCGGTTACATCGAATGATTCGTTCGCGAACCGGATATCCAGACTGCTTTGATTTGAACTCTCTCTCTCACACAACAGACACGGAAGAGAAGACAATGCTGAATAAAGTCATCGTTTTTGCTATTTTTGGACCAAAATGTATTTTCGATGCTTCAAAATATTCTAACTGATGCTCTGATGTCACATGGACTACTTTGATGATGTTTTTCTTACCTTTCTGGACATGGACAGTAGACCGTACACACAGCTTCAATGGAGGCACTGAGAGCTCTCGGACTAAATCTAAAATATCTTAAACTGTGTTCAGAAGATGAACGGAGATCTCACGGGTTTGGAACGACATGAGGGTGAGTTATTAATGACATCATTTTGCTATTTGGGTGAACTAACCCTTTAATCTAATATGTCTATTATATTTTAGCTTTTACAATGAATTAAAACGATGTTTACTGGTTTTAGTCAATGGCAGCACTGAACAAGAATTGTGTTCTTGTGTTAATTGAAAAAGAATTTGCCAGAAGCGTTCATGTTTGCCTGACCAAAGTCACTCAACAACATCACGTAATTACGCTTTCCAAACTCATGATCAGACTTCCCAGCATGCCGTGTGTGTGTGTGTGTGTGTGTGTGTGTGCGGTTCATGACTAAAGCACAGAGAGACATGAATCAGACGCTTCTGAGTGTGAACACAACTGTGACGAGACGACAGCATCTGTTAAATGAGTTCATGTGAACGGACATCACTCTTTTTCTTTCTTACACACATTAAAACAAGCTGAAACAGGGACAGTTTTTAAGCTGCCCATTGAAATTACTTTAAACTAAAAATGAAGCACTTTCACAGGTGCAAACTAAATTTCAGATCCAGAGTCAGTTATAATTACTCACTGGAATATAGTATTATTTGTATACTATTATAGTATTTATTAATATTTTGAATTAGTCTTCAGTTTTGTATTCTTTAATCATATTTTTCTAGTTTTAGTAATTTTCTAATTTATTTATGTATTTATTTCTGTAAAATTCATATTTTATTTCAGCTTTATTTCTGTTAACGGAAAAAAATACCATGTTTATAATAGTTTTAGTTAACATTATGCATGTCATCTTTAAAAAAAAAATCGATTTATTTTTATTTCCATTTTAGTTCTTTGACTATATTAACATATCTATTTATTTTAGATTTTATTTCAACTATTTCAGTTCATTAAAAAGATTCATAAACATTAGTGATTGACAAATGATTCATAATTTTAGTTAATAATATCTGCTTGTTATTTGTATTTTTTCTATTTTGTTCTATTTTTTTCTATTTAGCCTTAATTTATTTTTATTTCAGTTTTACTTTTAGAAACGTTGCTACTTAAAATTAAACTTATTTATTCGGTTGCTTAGGAAACATTTCAAATTTTAAAGTTTTGAATGTTTTTATGTAACATTTGTTTCATTTTATTTCGGTTAACAACTACATTTAGTTTTAGTTAATGATAGAAACACTTGTAATTTTTCTTTTTTTTAAATTCTATTCAGCCTCAATTTGTTTTTATTTCCGTTTCAGTAATTGTAGTACCTAAACCTATTTTAGTTTATTTTCAAGGCAGTTTCTACTTTTTAAATTTTTTAAGGTTTTTATATAACATTTATATTTTATTTCATATTTATATAATTGGAGTTGAGATCGAGTGCTGAAAGCCTGAGAACCTCCTCCACATCTGTCAACACGAGCGCTCAGAGTAATAAACGAGTGTCAGACGCCTAATTAAGATCATTATGAGGCTCAAAGCCACTACAACACAACCAAATCAAGAGAAATGAACAGATCACATGAGTCTGAATGGAGAAACTACTTCAACTTTGCACAAGGATGCATGGATATAAAGGCACTTTTGTTTATTTAATAGTCACTAAGTTCACACTTTATTTTTTTTTTTTGTGTAAAATTATTAGCATCATTATTTTCAGTGTCTGTTTTTTGAACAAGGAGTCTTAAACATTGCTATTTTATTCCCATAATTGTCTGCTACAGATGAACGTAGTTTAGAAATGTTTATGACCTCATATTATTTGAGAAGCTACATGTAAAATTAAAATTAAAAAATTCAAGATAAAATTAATAAATATAAAATACATTGTATATTTATATATACAATTAAATAAAATATTAAAAATAAAATAAAATATTAAAATACAAACACACACACACACGTAATATATACATAAATAATAAAAAATTGGTTAAATATTAATTAAATATGATTTTAACTAAATTTAAATAAATATGCACATTTATTAAAAAAAATATATAAAAATATATAAATTTTTAATAAAATGCATGTAAAATAAAAAAGTTAAAAGGTTATAAATTATGAAAAAATATATATTACATAAAATACTTTTAAAAATGTGACACCTTACAATTATTGTTTGACTGTACAGCAATTTCTTATCCGTGTTAAAGAATAAAACCTTACCCAGGACACCTGGTCACACAATACAGACAAAAGGCTAAAGCAAATAAAGGCGTTTGAACAAAGTATGGATGTAGTTGCACACAACTATAAACGGGTTTAAGAAAAGACAACAAAAAAAATGGATTCTGATGTAGTAAATGTGAACATGAGCATGCATGCTTGAGTTAATGTGGCGGCAGCAAACCTAAAAGTAAATAAAAGAGGCGAGATAAACACAACTAACTTAAACTCGATCCTTCAATCTGTCTGGATAGTTTTGGAGCGATAACTCTCATCATGCCAACAGCTACAGAACACAGATGTTCAGAAATACTCATTATACAACATAATCACATACTGATTTTCTGAGTAAAAGCTCATTAATGTGCAGCAGATTCGATCACATTCTCTTCATTATAACGTCAGAGGCATTCAGTGAAGAATGTAACACACACCCACGGTTATCCATTAAAGCTGTATTTACAGTAAAGCTGGCATAGTGTGTGTGTGATCCCATCTGATCTCATTAATGTGCAGCGCAGAGCACAAATATTGCTTTAAAACTCTCCAAACGGCACATCCTTGATTTAATAATCACATGTGTGTGCCAGGAGACGTGAGGAGGTCAACATCTCAGAAGGACAGACGTGTATTAGCACGCACACCGCATTAATAACACGCAACATACAATAAAAATACATAAAACTATGCCAGAAAGATATTAGTGTTCTTGAGAAAGAAGCTAAAATAATGCACTGAATAGTTTTATTTGAATTGATCAAGGATGCATTACAAAAATGAACTTTTTATTAATCTGTGAATCCTAAAAAATTAAATGCATCACAGTTTCCACAAAAATATTAATGTGTTCAACATTGATAATAATCAGAAGTGTTTCTCGAGCAGTAAATCATCATATTTTCATGATTTCTGAAGATCATGTGACACTGAAGACTGGAGGAATGATGCTGAAAATACAGCGGAGCATCACAGAAATAAATTTGATAAATTATATTTAAAGAGATATTCACAGCTATTTTAAATCATAATAATATTTCAATATTTTTTATGTATTTTTGATCAAATAAATCCAGCATTGGTGAGTAAAAACATTAATTGATTTTGACTTTGAAAACCATATATAGCCTAGTCTGTTCCAAAAACCTAGTGCGCTCCCTACCTAGACAGCAAGGGAGAAAATGGAGAAAGCTATCCCAGAATGCACTGCAGTGCATGGCGGACAAATCAATAGAAATGTTTATTATAAAGCGTAATATATTGCATTCAGCATTCAAATGCAATAGTATAATTCAAAATGCACATTTTAAAGTGAAGACAACATGTGATTGTTAAGCATGCGATATTTCATCACTCACAGGCTTGTTTAGCTGAGCAATTAAGAGTAAAAAGAAAATTCGAAGACCAATAATAAGACAATAGCAGCCGCAAGAGCACTTGGAAGCGTTTCCCAGAAACAAGAAGAACAGAGTAGAAGAAGAAATCTGTACAAAACACAACCGCAGAAACCAGAGTCTGGACGCGACTCAACAATCTCAAGCTCTCGAAAAAAGAAGGCCAAAGTCATCAGGACGCATAGCAGGAATCAGGCTAAACTCAGTGTGGTGTGGCTGTTGGGCCTCGGACAGCAAAAGCCATCGTAACGTCTTGATTATATGTTTGCATGAAAGTTCTTCTGGTCAGAGAGCCGTTGAAATTGGCAGTTCCAGCGCTGGATAAACGTTATGATGAAGAGCTGATGTTTGGTTTATGTGAATGGTTGCATGTGTGGAGGACGACCTGCTTCTTTGAAGCCGATGAAGGAAGGGCGGCCCTTTGTTTATTGGACACGTTTGAAAGGACTCTGATGGAAAGCAAGCGTGGAGAAAACCCAGTTCTGGAGCTTCCCCTCGGAATCTGGCGTCCATCCGGGATCCCAGCAGGAACATTAGATGATCTTTTCATGTTGTTTGGGAGAAGAAAAAAAAAAACAGTGCTTCCCTTAACTCTGTCCAGGGCATTTTCAAATGACTAGACAAAATATTTCATAACAGAATGTCCCAAGTCTGTCCTGGAATAACACTGGAGCACTTGACAAGCATAAGGACACACAGAGCAAATTCGTTCTACTGTACTGAGCATCAAGCGGCTCTTTTCCAGTAACTGTAATATACTGATGTCTGTGTGTCAGAATCGGCGACTGGATGTGGACGGGTTTCGGAAATGAGCAAGTTGTCAGGGTGAACCGGTTTTATCTGTTTGCCGGGAAACCGGACACTTCTGAGGAACAGATTTCATTGGATTCGCCAAAGTCTGTGAGGATCATCAGCCCTGTATGGCATCTTCTAATAGTCAGAAGATAAACAATTCCATTTGATGTTTTGACCCAAAATAGCTCTTAAAACTAACATAAAGAGATGGATGGAGTGATAGAATGATGGATGGGTGATTGTTGCATGAACGACAGAATGATGGATGGGTAGAAAAACAGCTAGAATAATGGATGGGTGTTGGATGGAGCAACAGAACAATAAATGGATGAATGGTGGATAGAAAAGAAGAACAATGGATGTAGGGAGCAACAGGATGGATAAATGGATGAATGGATATACAAACAAATGGAATAATAGATGGTTGTTGGATGGAGCAATAGAATGGATGGATGGAGGGATGGAGGCATGATGGATGGATGGACAGAAAAACAGAACAATAGATGAGTGAATGAATGGAGCGATAGAATGATGGATGGGTGGATGGATGGATAAACAGAAAAAAATAACAGAGGAATGTTGAATGGTGCAACAGAATGATGATGGATGAGTGGGTGGACGGATGGATTGGATGGAGCGATAGAATGATGGATGGATGAGTGGGTGGATGGATGGATTGGATGGAGCAATAGAATGATGGATGGATGGATGGATGAAAAGAAAACCAGATAGAATGATGGATGGATGGGCGTGTGGATGGATGGATTGGAAGGAGCGATAGAATGATGGATGGATGGATGAACAGAAAAACAGATAGAATGATGGGTGGATGGAGCAATAGAGCAATGGATGGATGGGATGGAGCGATAGAACAAAGGATGGATAGAGACAGATGAATAGAAACAGAAGAATGAATGGATAAATGGATGGATGGACAACAGAATGATGGATGGATAATGGATGGATGGCTGGATCAATAGAACAATGGATGATGTATGGATTAATAGTAAAAGAGAAATAATGACAGATGGATGAACAAATGCATGAAGCGATGGAAGGATGGATGGATGGATGGATGGATGGATGGATGGATGGACAGAAAAACAATGATGGAATGATGTTGAATTGAGCAACAGAATGATGAATGGACGGATGGATAAAACAATGGATGGATGGAGTGATAGAACAATGGTGGGATGGATGGATCAATAAAACAATGGATGGGAAGAAAAACAGATAGAATGATAGCTGGATGGATGGATGGATAAATACAAAAAGGAATGGTTGTCACTCGGTAACCAGAATGAAAAATGGTCCAAAAACTACTTTTTCTTATAAATTGTTACATTACTGCAATTTCACTGGAACAGTGCTGATACATTCATATTTAATTAATATTTATGAAACTATGATGTAAAAATGTATCAATTAATAACAGATCTAATTAACCTTGAAGGATACAGAGGACAACTCTTTTCTTTCCAGCAGAGCATGATGTAGTTAACACATGTTAATATAAGTGTCTGTGAAAACCAAGCTAGTCACTTACTGTTCTCTACATCATCCTTCACATTCACAATCTCGATGTCTTTAATGTTGACTAAGACCATGTCAAAGATGGAAATCATAGTGAAATTAACGGCTGAAATCAAACTTTGACGCTTGTCATCTCGTAATTAGATTTTTTGAGACTTTTTTAAAGCTGACAGTAAAAAAATGTAGAGTTTTGAAAAGTGTATTGACAAAATATCCTAGAGCACACTTCATATATGGCATGTAAACAAAACAAGCAGTGGTTGGACATTTTACTAGATGGTCAGACAGTCACTTCCTGTTTGAGTGGGCGGTTCTTAGCCGATCATGTAAGCATCCTTGCTGTCTACGTGAGGGTCGTCAGAGAGCTCTCGGAATGCATCAAAAATATCTTAATTTGTCTTACAGGTTTGGAACAACGTGAGTAATAAATAACAATTCTTTATTTTGGGTGAGCTGACTGTTTAAAGTGCTTCTGGCCCTTCAGCGATAGATTTTCATTGAATAAACTTTGATTCTTCTAGAAAAACAACAACAAGTCGTCACGCCTAGACTTGACTCAGAATGTCTCAATGTCTGTGAGGTCAGGATTGGGAAGCAGGAATTTCTACATGTCTACAGCACTTGTGTAACGCCGGTCCGCCTGTAAATACACGTCCCAGAGCGAGAGACCGCTGTCATTACAAATCTGTAAGGGCTTAGCAAAGCCTATGGGGAACAGGAAACCAGCAGCAGACACAATGACATGGGATTAGTAACGAGTGAAGCCCCCAAACGTGACGTCGACACGACAGAAACCAGCCGTGCCCTTCCCAGCTTTCACAGGAACATGATGAAAGCCGGAGTGAAACAGCTCAGGTGAACCTCCTCAGTATCTGAGATCACACACAAGTTACGTCGCCAGGTGTGACATCACCACAGACCAAACAAACGCCGAGCTTTAGGGAGGGTCAGACTCCATCTGCACCTGCGCGAGCTTCACCTGTTTGACGATCTCTGGACTTTAACACTCGGGATCTACGACCGACTCTGCACTGCAGAAGCAGAGCTCAAAAACTAGACAAAACTGTAAAGATCTCTTGGGTTACGGTAAGAGAAACTCTTCGTTTTGCCTTGAGCCACACTTCAGATCACTTTCACTATTTCACTTCACTATCATTTATATAAAGCCAGAAACTGGGTGCACTCCTAAAAATAAAGGTTCTTTATTGGCATTTATGGTTCCATGAAAAACATTTAACATCCATGGAAGCCCTAAAGTTTCTTTAAAGTGGAGAAAATTGTTCATAATATAAGAAGAAATGGTTATTTTCGGAACATCTTGGTTACATTATGAACTTTCAACATCTATAGAATCTTTCAACTGTGCAAAAGACTCTTTATAGTAGAACAAGGTTCTTTAGATCGTTAAAATATTCTTTAAACAAGACAACTATGGTCCTTTGAAGAACTGATCACTGAAAGGTTTCTAGGGGACCAAAAATGGTTCTACTCTTTCAAAAACGTTCTTTATTATCATTGAATCCATTGTCACCATCCATGGAACCATTGAAAGGTTCTTTAGGGAACCAAAAGGGTGGTTCTACATTATTAAAAATAAAGCTTCTTTATTGGCGTCTTGGTTCCATGTTACAAGTTGGTTCTTTACATCATTAAAATGTGCTTCAAACCAAATAATGGTTCTTTGAGGACCCAAAAATGGCTCTTCTACACTCTTAAAAACCAAAGGTTCTTCATTAGGGCCTTTTGAACACTGCTTTAGTTCTATTACTGGCTTTGATGGTTCCACGGAACGAACAAAAGGTTCTTTATAGTGGGAAAAAAAGTTATTTAGATCATTAAAATGTTCTTCACACCAAGAGAATAATGGTTCTTTAATGACATCACTGCAAAAACACACTTTTGGAATCTATGTTTTTTAATAGTGTGTAGTGGAAAAAGATTAATTAGATTATTAAAATAATAAGAAATAAAAATATTACTTTAGGAACTGACCAATGAAAGGTTCTTTGAGGAACCACTTTTTTCCCTATGGCATTTGCTGCAAAAACACACCTTTATTTTTTCAAATGTAGTCAGTTTTATGGCTTTACATAAAAGCGATGTTATATAATGATGTTGAACGTCAAATAGTATAAGTGTATACTATCCTTAAAAAGATTTGCATCAATATAACATCAATATGAACGAAACAATGACTATTTAGGGTTTTTGTGGCAGAATATCCGATGCTATTTCGAGAACCGTTCAACCTGTTTTATAGCCTAACAAGTCTTGTCATGTTAGCAGAAACTCCTCTAACGTTTGTTGGCTTCAGTCCTCAGATGTTCAGATGTGGGCGTGAAACACCTGCACACCTTTCAAGGTAACAAACAAACAAACATCATTGTAACGTTTTACACTGGCAAAAACTAGTGTAGCAATTGTTCATTTTTTATTTTTTTGTTGATTTATTATGCATTTCCCTAAAAACAGTCCACTTCTGTCCTCCCTCCCTCTTGTTGCATGTTTGTAGAGGAATGCCATTATGCGCTTGCCGTCTCCTGCTGCTACTAAAGTGCCGATAAAACCTTTATTGGCCAACAAAACATGTTTTCTGTAGTGCCATACAAATTTAAAGAGTGAGTGTTGCGAGTCACGAAAGCTGATCTAATGAACTGTAAACCGCGAAACAGAGCCACAACCGTCCACGCCAATGCCAACTGGAGTAAAGAGCTTCCTACGGACATTATCACTACAAATGGGACTAATTACTTTGTATACCAAACTAATTTAACCATATTCATACTTTAATGAGAGCACTTTATGAGAACATGCTCTGAGAATGCAGGTCACTGGTTACGCATGAATCCAGAACGTAATTGTGCAATTAAAATATGTGTAAATCTGATTTAATTTACGTTCTCACGGAAGAATCAAAAGTCATTTTCTGTAAGAGAGAAGACGAAACATGCAAGCAGCTGTAAAGATGTCGCAATATCAGCTGTTAATCCGTAACCTGCTGGAGGAAAATCTACTTGATTTTAATCTAATCTTAATCAAATACTGGTTAAAATTAACAGCTACAGTATATCTGAGATAGAGCTACAGTACATGTGCTGGATCAGACAAAGTCTCTTCTGCTCACCAAGGCGGCATTTATTTGATCAAAAATACAGTTAAAATTCTGAAATATTATTATAAAGTAAAACATCTGTTTTCTGTGTGAATCTGCGTTAAAGGGTAATTTATTTCTGCGATGCACAACTGTATTTTCAGCATAATTCCTCCAGTCTTCAGTGTCACATGATCTTCAGAAATCATGAAAATATGATGATTTACTGCTCAAGAAACATTTCTGATTACTTTCAGTGTTGAACACAGTTGTGCTGCTCAATATGTTTAGAGGAACTGTGATGCATATTTTTCAGGATTCACAGATGAATATAAAGTTCTAAGGAACAGCATTTATTTGAAATAGAAATCTTTTGCAACATTTTAAATGTCTATTGATCAACTGAATGCATCCTTTATGAATAAAAGTATGAATTCATTTAATAATAAAAAAGTTTACAGCCCCCATACTACAAGTTTATGATGTATAGGCTAATAAATAAATACAGCTTATTAAAGAAATGTATATTTATTTGACATTAAAACATATATATTAAAACAAAAAAAAATTTTTTTTTAAACTAATAAATTTTAGGCTTACAACAACAGTGAAAAAAATAATTTAACTTTTAATCAATTTAATGCACCCTTGATGAATAGAATTATTCAATTCTTGAAGTTTTAAATAAAAGCATGTATTATATTATTTCTTTTTTATCTATAAGTCTTACAGTAATTATTTATAGTAATTTGTTTACATTCATTTTTGATCAACTGAATGCATCCTTGCTGTATAAAAGTGTTAATTTATTTTGAATTATAAATATTTCTGTCGGGTAATTTTAACTACAATTATTGTGACGTTCGATGACTTTCTCTATCTCTAATCTGTTCTAGAACCAATCTTTCTGCCACCATCTGATGCTGTCGCACTACTGAAGTCTTAAGATGCCCTTGAGGACGTCGTTACTCCGCAAGCCCACGTCTGGACGCTGGCAGAGGAGGCTATCGAACCGAAAACAGGTTTTGTCGGTCAACATGATCAGCCTTCCCCTGGGTGATTTCCGTCACCTGTCTCACATCGGTACGAGCGGACACATGGACAGTTTCGGAGACCTGTCGTTCCTGAAGGAGGGCCACAGTCTCCTGCTGCAGAGCTCCAAGAGCGAGCAGAACCTGTTCCTCCCGCCGCCTCCCAAACCGCCCCGAGTCAACGTGGACGAAGCCGGCCAGTGCAGCCCGATCTGGGAGCACGCACCGAACATTCAGAGGCAGAAGTGTAGCTCACTTCCCCTCCTGGACACGGAAGAAGACGAGGACACATGTTCACACCCGGAGACGACAGGCATCAGCTGGAGTCCTGCTCGTGGAAGCCTGAGCTCCGGACGGGATTCGACCCAAACCAACCCAGAGGAAACACAGCCGGACCAAACGGACTCAGCGTTCACGTTCAGTCTGGATCTGGGACCCTCTATACTGGACTCTGTGTTGCAAGTGATGGATAAAGTCCATCAATCGTGAACTGGAAACTAGGGCTGTCAAATAAAAACTCTAATTTTGATATTTGTCGAACAACAGAAAAAAAATCCACATTAGAATACAAAAACGTTGGATGGGAACGGTATCGTATCGTTTCGCAGTATCGTATCGTTCACGATATATCGGTAGAATTAGCATAAGAATTAAGGTCCTTGCACACATTTTCGTTTTTGTGTATCCGTCATCATTTCCAATAAAAATCTGGTAACGGATGCAAAAACGCTACAAATAAACCTTCTCTTTTTATGATGGACGAATGTTTCGGAGGAAGTGTGTAAACGTAACTGACACAACGTGAGGTTTGTGTTTGTGAAAATTGCGATTGATTTGGGATCGTCTTCCCGCGATAATAACGATAAAGCCTAGTTGTTGACAAATTATTGTGTGCGACCGTACGTCGGCGGAAGGTGGACGTGAAACGATACAAGATATCGCTAAACAAGGAGCTCCTTCTCCAGTGTGGAACTGGTTTGTTCAGAGCTGTACAGTGCGACATAAATCAGTCTAAGCTTTGAATAAATATACTACAGTAGCACAGCTTTGCATGTGCATGAGCTTGTTTACAAACCTGTTGACCAAATATATAATTTATTGATATGCTTTTTCTCTTAATTGAGTGTTTGAAATAACTTTGTGATGAGATGGGGTTTTATCTAACAGAATGACAAGTGAATATAAGGTGTTTTTCTTTTGGGAATCTTTGCAAATTGACTTTACTAATAATGTGCATGTTAGCATGTTCCGTGGCTAAAGTTAAAAGTCTCTTAAGAACGGCTCGTCACTCCACAAAAGACTTCAAAAACGAGACATCCCACTTCATCTGCAGTTTGTAAAGTGCCCCTATTATGGGTTATAGAAAAGGTTCATATTTGGTTTTGAGAGTCCCCAACAATATGTCAAGGTCAAAAAACAATTACATTGTCTTATAATATGCATTTATTTGTATCATTTTTGCTCAACGATTCCCAAACGATTCACGCAACGATTCATTTTTTCAAACCCCTCCTTTGCGTGAGGCTAATCTGCGGGGATTGGTAACTTACTCACATTTCACTGCTGGTTATATATATGCTCTATATAATCGTGTATGTGGCGAAAAACAATCTTGAATCTTGATAAAGCAGCGTTTGTGAGCACAGTGATGCTTAGTTACTGGGGAAACAGCTATTTTTACTGCTACAAAAGCGCCACCTAGTGGTAAAAAGGGAATTTACATTTTCACTCATACCAATGTGAAAACTGACTGATGGTTTTTGATGTAAACATGAAACGCCTTGGATTTCATTTTAAAAACAACTTTTTTCAAATTTGTTTTGAGAGACTATGAATAACTTTATACACGGTTCACTTTCAGATTTAAAACTGTGCAGGGTGTTTTCATTCACTAAGAGCTGTGTTATATAGAAATAAGGGTATATTAAACTAAAAAGTACTTTTTGCGATTGGTTTTACTTTTTATTAATACGTACATGATGCTGTTTTGTTTACAATAGTTTAAGCAACTTAATTAATTATATTTGGTTTATACACATTACTTTAAACACTATGCCCTTTTTTTCAAAAACAGTTGCGTTGTTTTGTAACTTCAAATAAATGTGCGTTAGTAATATTTTGCGTGAAGCGCCCTCTTGTGGCCTTTTCCCCTCTAACTGAAATTATGCCTTTTATATTCAAATAGAATTCAAATACTGATAATACTTAAGTACAAAACTTGAATTTAGGTTAATTTAGCTAATTTGACAGCCCTGCTGGAAACGGCCTGGAACTCGCTGCAGGAAGCTTGACAGAAAAGCAGCAGTGTTTCTGATCCAACATCTGAACTCTGGACAATAATAACAACACTCAAAACATTGCTCAACAGGACATTTCTTCCAGGAAATGCATTGAGACCAGCTTTTTGCTGTCCAAACCCCACACCCTTTTTTAAGAAATACCCCCTTCGAATGAAGTCTGTTATATAACGTTGTGTAACAGTCTGACTGTCCACCATCAGATATTTCACTAGTCAATGATTGCTGGAGTCAAGTTAATAATCGAGCAGCTTTTATTTGGCCTCTTCAAACTGTGATTTCCTTATCTGCTTTCTGAGCTTCAGTTCATTGCATTTACACACAAAAATGAATTATCATATGATCTATTATACCAAACTTTATTATTTCAATAAGGCAAACCTGTAAGGTCAGTTCAGTCACAATCAGTGAGATTAACTATTAATATTAGTTTACACACTAGATCTACCATTAATAAATTGTTTTGATTAAAATGTATGCAATTATATATATATGCATACTATGTATATGTGGATATGCATATAAAAAACATTTTATTTTTAATATGCAGTGATTATATAAAGATATTAAGCAATTGATTGCTTAAATTGCAACAAAACACTAATAAAGTCTGCTAGTATTTTTTATTGTTTTTTTCAAAAAGTAATTCTCATGCAGAGTGTGATAAAACATTTATTTTAAGAATTGTTTATTTATTTACAATATTTGTAAATAAAAATAAAATAAAAAAACAGCCATTAAGATTCTTTACGTTTGAAACTTAAAAACAAAACACTAAAAATATATTTTATTAAATTATTTAAGATTATTATTTACATTAATTATATATTATATGAATCGTTATTATCATAATAATATAATAAAATGATTACTATAACTAAAAATAAAATAAAAGAGAGAGAGAGAGTGAGAGAGTGAGAGAGAGAGACCTTATACAGCACATGATCTCAGACACACACAACCAGAGTTACACTACATGTCCAAACTGATGCTATTTCTGTATTTCTGTTCTCCTGACATCTGGAGAAGTGAGGGAACACGATACCTCCACATGTGCACGAGGCTTTAAACACTAGCTGCTGAACAAACAGAGCCGCAGGAGTCTTCTATGGAGCCAGAAGAATCTCAATAAAGATAAATGCACACACTACATTCACATATGCACACACAGGATCCATACATGCACACACATAATTCATAAATACACACACAGGATACACAAATGCACACAAAATTCACAAATGCACACACAAAATTTAAAAAGCACAGAAGATTCACAAATGCATACAAAATTCAGAAATGCACACAAAATTCAGAAATACACACACAATTCAGAAATGCAAACAACATTTACAAATGCACTCAAGATTCACAAATGCACAGGACAAGATTCAGAAATGTATTTCTGATGCACACACACATATATCTTGATTTACAAACTGCTTGCGGTCTGTGAACTTCACTGCATTTGTGTGTGAATTTTGAGACTCCCTTGACTTGGCTCGACACACAAATGCCTTATTTTAAACAGGGAATGATCTGCAACCAATCAGATATCTCCCTTGTTTTAGCCAATCACAAGAATGCACCCCACGTGGGGGATTGTTTACTTATAAGCCAATCAGCGAACAACTCACTTTCCTCACGCAGCGAACGACTCACTTTCCTCAGCGAACGACTCACTTACCTCACACAGCCGGCGACTCACTTTGCGCAGCCAGCGACCCACTTTGCGCAGCGAACGACTCACTTTCCTCACGAGTCACGCAGCGAACGACTCACTTTCCTCACCCAGCGAGCGACTCACTTTCCTCACGAGTCATGCAGCGAACGACTCACTTTCCTCACCCAGCGAGCGACTCACTTTCCTCACGAGTCACGCAGCGAACGACTCACTTTCCTCACGAGTCATGCAGCGAACGACTCACTTTCCTCACCCAGCGAGCGACTCACTTTCCTCACGAGTCACGCAGCGAACGACTCACTTTCCTCACCCAGCGATCGACTCACTTTCCTCACGAGTCACGCAGCGAACGACTCACTTTCCTCACGAGTCATGCAGCGAACGACTCACTTTCCTCACCCAGCGAGCGACTCACTTTCCTCACGAGTCACGCAGCGAACGACTCACTTTCCTCACCCAGCGAGCGACTCACTTTCCTCACGAGTCACGCAGCGAACGACTCACTTTCCTCACCCAGCGAGCGACTCACTTTCCTCACGAGTCACGCAGCGAACGACTCACTTTCCTCACCCAGCGAGCGACTCACTTTCCTCACGAGTCACGCAGCGAACGACTCACTTTCCTCACCCAGCGAGCGACTCACTTTCCTCACGAGTCATGCAGCGAACGACTCACTTTCCTCACCCAGCGAGCGACTCACTTTCCTCACGAGTCACGCAGCGAACGACTCACTTTCCTCACCCAGCGAGCGACTCACTTTCCTCAGCGAACGATTCACTTTCCTCAGGAGTCACGCAGCGAACGACTCACTTTCCTCACCCAGCGAGCGACTCACTTTCCTCAGCGAATGATTCCTCAAGCAGCGAAGTTGAGCGAACGATTCACTTTCCTCACGCAGCGATCAACTCACTTTCCTAAGCGAACGACAGCCGCAGACCCACTTTTCGCAGCCAGAGAGCCACTTTCCTCTCGCAGCGGACCACTGACTCTCTCTTCATGTAGGGACTGAATATTATAATTAAAGTGACTTCTATATTGCATCCAAAAGAATATTTAGATATATTTAAATATTCAAAAAGGTTTAAACATTTTTTTTTTTTTTACTTTCATTAAAATATTTCAATAAAATGAAATAATTGCCTATTGCAAATTTATGAATCCATGGTTAACTTTTTTTTCTGCAGTCACTGGGCTATATGTATTGAGACATTTTTTAATTTATATTTTGTAAAAAATAATAAAAAATAAACCTGAATTGTAATCTAAACATCTGTATTTTCATACAATTTAATACAATTGCTGTGTGAACACGTTCATGTGATTGGCTTATAAGTAAACAATCCCCCCCACATGGGGTGCATTCTTGTGATTGGCTAAAAGAAGGCAGATATCTGATTGGTTGCTGATCATTCCCTGTTTAAAAAAAAAGCATTTGTGTGTTGAACCAAGTCAGGGGAGTCTCAAAATTCACACACAAATGCAGTGAAGTTCACAGACCGCAAGCAGTTTGTAAATCAAGATATATGTGTGTGTGCATCAGAAATACATTTCTGAATCTTGTCCTGTGCATTTGTGAATCTTGTTCTGTGCATTTGTGAATCTTGAGTGCATTTGTAAAGGTTGTTTGCATTTCTGAATTGTGTGTGTATTTCTGATTTTTGTGTGCATTTCTGAATTTTGTATGCATTTGTGAATCTTCTGTGCTTTTTAAATTTTGTGTGTGCATTTGTGAATTTTGTGTGCATTTGTGTATCCTGTGTGTGTATTTATGAATCATGTGTGTGCATCTATGAATCCTGTGTGTGCATATGTGACTGTAGTGTGTGCATTTATCTTTATTGAGACTCTTCTGGCTCCATAGTCTTCAGACAGACAACAGACACACACACACACACATGACAGACAGAGAGAGAGAAACTGACAGATATCACTGCTGAGAACAACCAGGAATCTGATCTTGATAAATTCTGCACTGGCCAATCAGCATCCAGGACAGAAAAATTAAAAATATACAAAAAAATGTATGTTATTTTTTTCCCCTAGATGTAAGTGATATTACAGGTATTTTATTTATATATATTTATTTTCAAATTTTCCATACCACACAGATGTAATTTATCAAAAATGCCAGAAGCAAAGCACAAAATTACAATAATTCTAGCTAAATTTCTTATGAATATAAAAAATCTAAAAGTAAATTAAAACTATTTAATATGTGGGTATTTACAAATGACAAAAAAAAAATTTGACAAAACTTTAAATTAAAATATATATATTTTTAAATATGAACAAAATTCTATTATTTATATTTTGTTATTTTATTTTTCCTAAATATATAAATTATACACTTTTTTTATTTTCTTTTTATTTATTTTAAATTTTTAAGTAAATCTGGGTTGGATTACAATTTTTGAATAAATGTTCTTAAAATTAAATTATAAAACCGATAATTGGTCAATAAACTAGTTAACAAGTTAATCGTATCGTAACAAGTTAAACTAAAACATGACAAATGTTGTCTTGGCAGCTAGCTGAAATAAAATAAGCTTGCCTTTTTTTGTATTTTACTTCAATTAACGTTTATCTTATTTTAAGTGGCAATAATGTTTATGGTTTTAGTTTTAGTTAACGATAATAACCCTGACGTGATGTTTCTTCACTGCATTGTGAAGCCAAGCAGCTAAAGATCTCTGAAACAACAGTTAACGTTTACAGAAAAACTGGCTGTACTTTCTAAATATGACTTATACTTTTCTGAAGTCGGTGAATAATGCATCTAGATTATAAAAAGCTCAATCAATCTATGAGAAAGGAGAATGAGAAGAAAAAAAAGCATAAACTGTCTTTATTTTAATCTATTTATTTCTTATGTTCTCTCATTTTGCATCTCACGGTAAATATATCTTGACTAAAGATAGTTTATATATAATTCTGCTGAAAAACAAAACAAAAAAGAAGAAAGAAAAATAATGTTTTGTTGTGCAAAATGTCCCTTTTTCAGAGAGAGAGATAAATCTTGTTTTCGGAAAAGAAAAATCAAATTAAAGTGAGTTTATACTTAAAGCAAGAAAAAATATCCGCATATGGAGTCAGCAAAATAAACTTTATACAAAAGGAAAGCAAGTGTATTACTCTGACCCATTTGGGAGATCTTGTTTAAAATGAACTAGACATTATCTCACTGTGCATCTCCAGTAAATGTCTCGATTAAAGAATGTTTTGATATTTGTACTGGAAAACATCACAATAATATTGCAAAATGTAATTTTTACAGAGAACCAATCAGTGTAAACTCTCACTTTCATTTACTTCAGAATAAAATCACAAGATAAGTCAAAGTTGTGACTCAAAATGAATTTATGCTTGAAATATGAACAAATATCTGCAAAAGGGGGTCAGAAAAAAAATAACTTTTTAAAATTTACATTAAAAAAAAAAAAAAAAAATATTTGTTGTTTCAAGCAAAAATTGTATCATTTAAATAAATTTTTACTGTAAAACAACAGAAATACTAAGTAATAAAATTGTGTTTTGCCATGCAATATTTTTGGAAAACAGTCAAATTTTCATTTATTTTACAAAATAATATTTGTTTTCTGAAAAAAAATGTGACTCAAAATTAAGTTGAGTTTATGCTTGAAATACGAACAAATATAATAAAATAGGGGTAAGAATTCTTTTTTTTTATGTAAATTTTTTTTCAGACTATATAGATATTTGTTGTTTTAAGGAAAATGTTATCATCAAAAAAAAGATCTTCATTTAGGAGTATTTAGATATTTTTACTGTAAAACAAGACGGAAATACTAGCTAAGAAAATTGTGTTTTGCCGTGAAAATGTCACTTTCAAAGAGAAAACCTGTGTATTTTTGGAAAACACTAGTTTTCATTTATTTTACAAGATAATATTTGTTTTCTAAAAAAAGTGTCTCAAAATGAAGTGAGTTTAAGCTTGAAATACGAACAAATATCTGCAAATGGGGTCAGAAAAATGCAGTTTGCATCATAAGTAAACATCTTGATTTATGAATGTTTAGGTATTTTTACTGTAAAACAAGACAGAAATACGAAGTAAGAAAATTGTGTTTTGCCGTGAAAAGTAACTTCTACAGAGAGAAATTCTGTGTATTTTTAGAAAACGGTGAGTTTATGCTTGAAATAAGAACAAATAAACTTACATTTTTCAGACTCAAATGAGAGATATTTGTTGTTTTAAGTTAAAAAGTTATCATTTAAAATAAATGTTTGTGTAATAAGTAAACATCTAGATTTAGGAATGTTTGGATATTTTTGTTTTTTTGCACTGGGAGACAATCTGAGAAAAACGCAGCAGAATATCATGCACAGCTATGCATCTCACGATTAAAATATCCCTTCCTTAAATCACCGTTCTCACCACAAACTAGCAGCACACACCAGATCCGGCCGGCCTTCCCAGAAAAACCCCTCCGTCTGGGCAAAGCCAGTTTATTTTGGGGAGGAATGTTCTCCTCGAACAACATGTTGTGTCTGACAGCAGCGCAGATGGAATTATAAACATTTTCTGCTACTACCACTACTAGTATTATTATTAAATAATATTATTAATATTGTTAGTGTTCATAATTATTATTAGTAGTAGTAGTAGTAGTGGTATTAAATAATGATATTTATTATTAATGTTACTGTATGTATACGGTTTTTATTTTTTTTATAATAATAATAATAAAAATAATAATTAATGTTATTAATTTAAATAATATGCAAGTAATTAATAATAATAATTATTATTATTAATTAAAATAATATTTTTTATTAAAATGGAAGTGCATTTAGTATCATAAAGTAAATAATTATAATATTTAAAGTTTTAGTTTGCAACAATATTAAAATTGCAATAAAAATAATAATAATAATAATAATAATAATATGTATTCATTTATTCACTTTCAAACATCAAATGACTAAAAGAGACTAAAAAGATGCTGTTTAAATTGATTTACTGCATTTATTAATCTAGATGATAGATGTATAAGTAATTAAAACAGTTTTCTAAAAGCCAAACTATTAACAAATGTTGATTTATACAACTTAAAAATATTTAAAGGTAGACATTTTAATTAAAGATAATAAATAATACTCAATAGTAATACTAGTAATAAATATTATTACAATTATTATTATTAATTATAAGAATATTTTTGTACATTTTTAGTAATAGAAGTTGTTTATTGTTGTTTACATAGTCACAAAATGTAACCTCGAGTGAAGCCAGAATTCGAGTGTGTGAAAGTAAATCGTGCAAATTTACACTCATTTCTGACTAAGTGCACCATCCGAAAACTCCTAGTAGTCATTTATTTCACGCTCCAAGACGTTTCACAACCGTCCGTGCCTTCATACATCACGCAAGCCCTGAGAATTCATCACAGCTCGGAGCCCTGAAACCAAACCCCATCCAAATAATCTAGATTTATTGTCAGAGGCGTGCAGAGGGAACGGTTAAATGTTACACGGAGGCCAATGTTTCTAAATAACTCAACAGAAGAAACTCTGAAGACACCAGCACACCTCGTGATCATACGATTCACGAAATAACCTTTAAAATCATTTTCATTTGAACGGTGCTTTCCACCAAACACATTGATTCAAAGCAGCTTTACAGAAAATCATCAAGTTAATGTTTATGATATCTTCACGCATGCATCAGATTAGAGCTGGATGATGATAGTTATATTTTGTGATGATATAAACAAATCAAGCTGTTAATATTTGCTGTATTTTATATATCGCTTTACATAAATACACTATTTTATACACACACACACACACACACACACATAAACACACCAAGTTGTGTTCCTAAACTAGATTAACAAATGCAATAAATCAAAGTTGTTTATTATTACAGTAAAAGTAATAGAGAAGCATTTAAACATCCTTTGTTAATGATTTAATGTATAAAAGCGATTAAATTAAGACCTAAATATTAGCATTGCATCTTTACTATTGCTGTAAAATAACACTTGTTATTAATTACTACCATGGCTTATATAACTATGATTTTTATTAAATATAATTTTTTTACTTTACAGTACAATACCAATATATTGATATCTTATTTTTTATATTAAAATAAAATATAATAATTAAAAGGTACTGCTTTTTTTACACTATAAAATAAAACAAAGTGTAACAAATTAAAATAATAATATAAATTATTATTATTATTATTGTTGTTTATGAAAATAATAAACACTAACAACAATACATATTATTATTATTATGTAGTAATAATAAAATAATAAAATATTATTATTATTATTATTATTATTATTTATAAAAAGTATTAACACTAACAACAATACATATTATAAATATTTAATAATAATAATAATAATAATAATAATTATTATTATTATTATTATTATTTATAAAAAGGATTAACAATAACAACAATACATATTATTATTATGTAATAATAATCATAATAATATTATTATTATTATTATTATTATTATTTATAAAAAGGATTAACAACAACAACAATACATATTATTATTATGTAGTAATAATAAAATAAAAAATATTATTATTATTATTATTATTATTTATAAAAAGTATTAACACTAACAACAATACATATTATAAATATGTAATAATAATAATAATAATTATTATTATTATTATTATTATTATTATTATTTATAAAAAGGATTAACAATAACAACAATACATATTATTATTATGTAATAATAATCATAATATTATTATTATTATTATTATTATTATTATTTATAAAAGGATTAACAATAACAATACATATTATAAATATGTAATAATAATAATAATAATAATAGTAATTATTATTATTATTTATAAAAAGTTTTAACATTAACAACAATACATATTACCATGTAATAATAATAATTATTATTATTATTACTTTTACTATGAAACGTTAAATGTTTAAATCTGAAATACGACAAAATAATCACAATTTAAGTATTTCCTCATCTTACTACCAGTTTCTTCACGCAACAAGTTGATTTATTAACGAAGTGACAAACACATTACACACCTATTTCTCATTTCTACTCGCAGGAGAACAAAAAGACGTCTCTATTAAACACAAAGTCGAGCGCAGCTGCTTCAAACCTCAGGGACCTGAACCAGATCTGACCTCACCACTGGTCCAAGGGAATTATGGGATGCGGAGGGGCTCGGCCAGCTGACCAACTGACTCTGAGAGGCAGTAAATGAGACAATTACCCTGTTTTACTACACCTGCCTTTAGAATATTGTTTAGTAAAACTTGCATGCATTCAAACCACTTCATTAACAGACAAATGGAGTAAATCTTGTGCACGGAGGATCGTCAAATTATATCACACTTTATATTTTTTTCTGCTTTATGGAAACACCTTGCCTTATTTATTTAGAAGAAAAAAAAGATGTGATTATATATATATATATATGCTAGTTTATATACAGTACATATAAAATCTATATCTTGAGTTTGCTTGTTCAGAAGCTTGCACTTGCACAACTGTTCATAATTTTGAAGTTGGTCTCTTTTGCTAATTGAGGCAGAAATATTTAGTTTAAAAATACAGGAAAAGCTGTTAAAATTGTGAAATATTATTATGATTTAAATCATCTGTTTTCTGTGTGAATCTGTGTTAAAGTGTAATTTATTTCTGTGATGCTCCGCTGTATTTTCAGCATCATTCCTCCAGTCTTCAGTGTCACATGATCTTCAGAAATCATGAACATATGACGATTTACTGCTCAAGAAACATGAAGATTATTATCAATGTTGAACACATTCATGTTTCTGTGATGCATTTTGTTTTTCAGGATTCTCATATGAATAAAAAGTTCAAAAGAACAGCGTTTATATTTGTAAGATTATAAATAAGAGTCATTCCGAACTCAATTCTGCGGGAAAACCATGGATCTGGCAAAACTGAGGGAGGCCGTGAAGCCATGAGGGGTGTTTTCGTGCAGGATCTCGTGCCAGTCACACATTACACACACACACACACACACACACACACACACCCATCCTGCCGTGTTGGGCCGTAATGAGACTTGTGCTGGGGGTCGAGAGCCGTGAGCTCCAAGTCAAACAAACCCAGCGAAGCCATTGTTCAGGAGCTGTGTGTTTACACACGTCCTTCTGTCGGAGCTATGAAATATGTTATTTAGATTGAACGCCAAATCCATAGGAATCATCTGGAACACTGCGGTAACATTATACTTCTGTTAAACTTACACACAGACACACGCACAGAAGCTATGACACATGCTCCTTACTCTCCATAAGGATCTTCATGCGTTTCGTCACTCACCGAGATTTATTTTGTTGTACCTGTTGTTTTCCCGTCCCATGTGTGTCATACGAAATTGTTAATAAATCATGAATTTAAAAAAAGTTGGAGTGGGTTTAAAACCGTACTATTAAATATAAAGATACTTTGTATATTAAATGAGGGAATCTTATGGAATTTTCATGTCGCATTTCTAGGGATGATTCTTTCTGTTATTAAATAAAATGCTACAAAAAAAGAAGTTGTTACTTTTTGTCTCAGAAGAAATGTCAGATTTGTGAGGTATTAAAACATTTTCTCAAATACGCAGTAATAATAATAATGCACTTTAATCTAGACATTTAAAACATTAAAAAATTATAATATACACAAATATGAATCTTAAAAATACATTAAAATATGCTTTATCTTCATCATTTAATTCTGTTTGTTAATACTTTCATTTAAATCATTCTGTTTTAAATTTTCTTCATTATCTCCATTTTGTATTATTTTTCATTTTAGGTATTTATTGTTTGTTGTTGTTTTTGTTTTCCATCTTCTAAGTTTGACAAAACACTGGTAAAAAAAAAATTAAATAATAGAAATTGTAAATAAATAAAAAGTGTAAAAACATTCATTTTATGCTGGTTTAAAATTACAATCATTTTGAAACAAGCTTGACTTCTTTGAACTGTGAGAAATATAAAGTCAAATCAGTTTCTAACATTGGAATAAAATAAATGTAAATGTGAGTTATTAGTTTATGCTTAACTACTCTGACTTTTTCAGATTTGTTTAGTCAACAGAGGAAATGAGAGTCCATGCATTAAAGCCTAAAATCTGAAGAAATGTAATTTTGCATAAAAATGTTTAATGTGATGAAGATCATTGTTGAGAAAATGGGACTAAAAAGTAAACAATATAAACACATGTGAGGGAATGTGCTTAATTACCGTCACAATGCATATATAAAACAGGTTTTTTCCAGTGATTTTGTGCTGTTTTCTGAGCTTCGCTGTACCTGTTCTGCGCTGAAGGAGTCGATGTGTGACGCTGGAGCCGGTTGTCCTTCCAACCATGTGATTTTCAGAGGGTTTCCACTCAGACCGGTCTCGTTTTTAAACGCCAGGTCCTGAATGAGAGCACAGAGAAGACTGAATCTCATTAAAAACTCATGGAGCACAAAACCTTTGAGATGTATGCATCATCATCATCTGAATAAATGATCTCTCAGTGATGTGTGGTTTGTTCGGAGGACAATATTTGTCTGAGATACAACTATTTAAAAATCTGGAATCTGAGGGAGCAAAAACATCTAAATATTGAGAAAATCATCTTTAAAGTTGTTCAGATGAAGTTCTTAGCAATGCATATTACTAATCAAACATTAAGTTCTGATATATTTACAGTAGGAGATTTACTAAATATCTTCATGAACATGATCTTTACTTAATATCCTAATGATTTTTGTCATAAAAGAGAAATGTATAATTGTGACTCATACAGTGTATTGTTGTGTATTTCTCCAAATATCCGTCTGTGACACTGATGTTGATGTAAGCAAGCATGCACATGCACACACACACTCTCTCTCTCTCTCTCACACACACACACATGTTTGTTTTTGTGTAAAGTGTGTTCATCCCATAGGTGTAATGGTGTTTATTCTGTAGAAACTGTATATTCTATCACCCTTCACCAACCCTACACCTAACCCTAACCCTCACAGGAAACTTTCTGCATTTTTACTTTCTCAAAAAAACTCATTCTGTATGATTTATAAGCGTTTTGAAAAATGGGGACATGGGTTATGTCCTCATAAGTCTCCCTCTCCTTGTAATACCTGTGTCATACCCATGTCATTATACACAGTTGTGTCCTGATATGAGACAAGAACAAGAGCACACACACACACACACACACACACACACTGTCACACACTCTCACACTCGCTCACACCCTCTCTCTCACACTCTCTTACACATACACACACTCACACACTCTTTCACTCGCTCTCACACTATCTCACACACTCACACACTCTCTCACACACACTCATACTCACACACACACTCTCACACACACTCACACTCTGTCACACACTCTGTCACACACACTCACACTATCTCACACACTCTCACACACACACACACACTCTCTCATACTCTCACACACACTCTTACACACACTCTCACACACAAACACACTCACACACTCTTTCACTCGCTCTCACACTATCTCACACACTCACACACTCTCTCACACACACTCATACTCACACACACACTCTCACACTCTGTCACACACTCTGTCACACACACTCACACTATCTCACACACTCTCACACACACACACACACTCTCTCATACTCTCACACACACTCTTACACACACTCTCACACACACTCTCACACACAAACACACTCACACACTCTTTCACACTCTCACACACACACACACACACTCACTCACACTCTCACACTCTCTCACACTCTCTCACACTCTCTCACACACACACACACACACACACACTCACTCACACTCTCACACTCTCTCACACACACACTCACACTCGATCTCATACTCACACACACTCCCACACTCTCACACTCTCTCACACACTCTCACACTCTCTCACACTCTCTCACACTCTCTCACACTCTCTCACACTCACACTCCCACACACTCTCACACACACACACACACACTCACTCACACTCTCACACACTCTCTCACACTCACACTCCCACACACACACACTCTCTCATACTCTCACACACACTCTCACACACACTCACACTCTCTCACACTCACACACACACACACACTCACTCACACTCTCACACA
The DNA here is from genome assembly GCF_023724105.1 of Carassius gibelio. Classification (NCBI taxonomy): domain Eukaryota; kingdom Metazoa; phylum Chordata; class Actinopteri; order Cypriniformes; family Cyprinidae; genus Carassius; species Carassius gibelio. The sequence goes on along the minus strand of NC_068412.1, from coordinate 28,360,981 downwards.
GATTCTCTCACACTCTCTCACACTCACACACTCTCTCACTCACACTCTCACACACACACACTCTCACACACACACACTCTCACACACACACACACACACACACTCTCACACAAACACAAACACACACTCTCTCTATTTTTCCAGAAAACAATAAATACTTTTATATGAATTACCAGTCTTTGATTTTGGGCTGTTATATGACCCTCCAATATGTCTTGATGAGATTCTTCTCAATATGAGACTGAAATATTTGGAAAATGATGCAGAAAATAAAACAGAAGAAGTGTTTTGTTTTGTTGTGTATTTGGAGAAATCCTCACAGCTGCTTTTGCTGAAGCAAACTCAACCACAGCACTGCCTTTCTTCTTCCTGGATATCAGAACGTTCAAGACGTCTCCATACTGCAACACAAACATCATTAAAACTCAACCAGGAGCGCTGCAGAAATGGGCAAAAAACTCTGCTTTGGATTTTGTGTGGCCAGGAACGAGGGAAGCAGAACATAAAACCGTGAGAAGGACGGTGACCCTGAAGAATCAGATTTAATTTGACTATTTTTAGAGTAAAACCATTTCTTGCCAAGTCTTGTATGCTTATAAACGTCTGTCATAAATCAGCAGGACGGCCTCTATTTCTGTTCGGAGCATGAGAAATCCATCCACTCCTCTCCACGAAAAACAATCAGGAATTCTGGGAGTGAATTTGGAGTCGGTATTTGACCTTTGACCCTCGGAAAGGAGGACGTCCAGACTAAACACTGTTCAAACATCATTACAGTGACAGTCTGAGAGTGAATGCTATGAAAACACTGCCATTTCACCTCAACATTTAAAAGAAAATATAAAGAGTGTTAGGATTTCTTTGTATTGTTATGACAATAATGCACCTTTAACTCCCAAAGGTGAAATGTCTGGATGTCTTACTTTACAATAATAAAAGACTGTTTTATTTAAATCAGCATCAATTTAAAGCAGTACAATAAAAACTACAGCGGTGTGTACTTTTCAGTATAGAATAATAATTCGTGTGTCATATAAATAGTCGTGACAATCAGAAGGAAATATGCTTAATTGACATGAAAATACAATAAATTCTGAGAAAAGGTCTTACAATAGATTACATTATTTTATAGTTTGTTTTTCAAATATTTTTAGTTTTTTAAGGTCTTAAAATCGACTTAAATTTTTTTCTGGTTAAATATGATCACAAAATGTAAACATATCGAAAATAAAATTAAAAAAACTTTTGTGTAAAATAAATTATATTATAGGACTTTTTTAGGGTTATTGTATTGTCTTATTTTTTTCAGGACAGTTAAGCTCATGCAATAAATCTTTTAAAAATGACTTAAAATAGACTTAATCTTCAACTTTTTAAAAATATGCCCAGAAAATTTAACCAGATACTAAACCACAAAAAAAAAGTTTTCTATTTTCGGACACCTTTTTGTAAAAATGTATTGTATTGTCACATTTTCATGACAGTAAAAAATAAAAAGTGTTTAAAAAAATATATATTTATTTTACAAAAAACATTATTTCTTTTTTTTTTTTTTTTATTAAATATGATCACAAAATATTTTACCACGATATCACAATAAGATATTACTGTTTACTGCTAAATAAAGTCTATTATTAGGTGTAATTACAGTCACATTTGACCTTTTGGCTCATGCCAAAAAAATCCTAAGAATTAAGCTTTATTTTACAGAAAACATGATTTTTTTATTATTATTTATTTTTATTTTTCAAACAGGACCAGAAATAAATATTATGATTTATTTTTATTGTTTTTTGTATGTATTACACTCTTAACATTTTAATGGCAATGTATCTCATGCAATAAAATATAGATAATATTTTGCCTTTTTTTCTAATATTTTCAAGGACAAAAAAAAAAAGTAAAAAAATGCATCTTACTTAAAAATATATATATATTTTTTTTCTTGTGTTCTTTTTATTTTTTACACACAAAACATAATTAGTTATTTCTTTCTCTTATTTCGTTTTTCTGTTTAGAGTTCAAACTCGACCCGGGCCTGTTCTTCACAGCTTTCCTGAGATTCGCTCTCCACGTTCCAGTAAGTTTTAAGAAAGCGTGAGATGTTTCCGAGAATCTCTGAAATCAGTTTCACGGCTGTCTGGGAAAAGCAGAATGCATCAGACTTTCAGAAACGGAGAAAACCTGCCAACAGTGACAAAGCAGCGCGTCCCGAAGGAAGCCGATTTCATCCATCCAGACGTTTCCAGAAGTTCCCAAGACCTCGACCCACGCCCAAACCAGTCTTACATCATTTCAGCAGTCTTCTGTCTACACTGATGCTCGAGCCCATTAGCCTTTTCACAAATATCACAAATGAGGTCAGTGCAGGGTAAAGTTAGTTCACCTGTTATATATCAGTATGCCCTTTTCTCTAATAATGCTTCTTACATCTTCTGTTTAGTCTGTTTTCCAAGTTGTTCTAATATAATCAACAGAGAAATAACATTTTACTTGTTTTCTAACTTTTATAGCCACTCAGACCAGATGATACTCTCAATACGCTCTGGCAAATCCTTTTGCTAAATATACACACATAGAGTAAATATTTTGAAAATACGTACATTTATATTTATATTAAGCCTCTTCTTTTTTTTTTTTTTTTTTTTTTAGAACCTGTGATAATTTTTACAGGATTTTTTTATGAATAAAAAGTTAAAAACAAGAGCATTTATTTAAAATATAAATATTTCATATACAATATACAATCTTGTTCAAACGTTTGGGGTCCGTACATTTATATTCTTTCTTTTTTTTTTTTATTAACATTTTTCTTCAGCAGGGATGTGTTAAATTGTTAAGAAGTGATATTACAGATTAAAATTGTTAGAACATATTTATATTGTGAATAAATTATTTCATTCATCAAAGAATTCTGTAAAAAGTATCAGTTTCCCAAAAAACATTTATCTGTTGATAACTCTAATAATAAATCAGCATATTAAAATGTTTTCAGAAGGATCATGTGACACTTTTTATTTTATGAAATTCAGCTTTGCATCACAGAAATAAATTACATTTTAAAGAATATTAAAATAGAAACCACTTTTTTATATCATAATAACATTTTGCAAGATTACTGTATTTTTTCTGTATTTTTGATCAAATAAATGCAGCCTTGATGAGCAGAAGAACACACCCAAACACTTCATTCTTCGTAGAGTAAAGCACCGTCAGTTCCAGCATTTTAATAATTTCTGATTTGTAACGAAAGACTCATTCTTGTTCTGTTGTCAATCCGGAAGCCAGGAAGACGGAAGTGTGAAGAAGTGTGTAACTGAATCAGACGTCATTAGTTGCATGTGAAGAGCACATTTCCAGAGTCCCCAGACGGCTCTAAACGTGTCTGTAGCGGTGGCATGTGCTCTGCGTAGCCTTCAGCGTTCTGCGCTGCTACAAAACTTAATGGAGCTCACACACGAGGGGAATAAAAGCGCTTAACGGCTGATGTCATGCAGACCTCGTTAACCGCAGCGAACTGCTCATTCACACACGAGGTCAAACCGGAGCAGACTCACCTTTTGGAAGAGGCTTTGAAGGCATTCGTGAGAATAGCCCGCGTTGCTAGCGTCGTCTTTTTTACACTTCCACTTCAGCTGAGGACGGGAAAAAGAAAGAGAGAATCAGCTTCGGTATTAAAGATGACATGGGTCTGCTGTGATCATTTTCATGAAGATTATGACATGTTCTCCTTTGGTTGTCATACTGTAATGTAGAAATCACTGTAGTGTATCCGAAGAATTGGAGAAGGTGGCTGCATATTAAATAATGTCGTACAGATTACTCTGAACAAATAAAATAAAATAGATGTTTACGAGATGGTGGGGTTAATCTTTAGCATTTTTTTGAAGATGCTGAGTAAAGTCCTTGTGGTCAGAAACGGATGAATTCTGTTTCGTTAAATTCTCTCTTTTCATTTTAAGTTGACTTCATTTATTTGTGTTTGTTAGATTTGTGATAGCAATCTACGAATAATTGTACTTGGGCATTACTAAACATTTCATTTTCTGTAAATTTAATATATTGATCGCCCATTGAAAAAAATACAATTTATAAATCATTAAAAACTTTTTTTTTATGCTGATTGCAGATAATCTTAAATAAATACCATTCAATTTTATATGACTAAAAAAAATATATAAATAAATAAATATGTCTATATAGATTTTATTCATTTTTATTTCAAGAAAAAAATATTATATTTTAATGGTTTTAATCATATTTACTGTTAAAAAAGACAAACACAACAAAATTAATAAAATAAACTACAATTAAATAGAAATAGAAAAATAAAACTATATAATACTATGTCAATAAAACTAAAATAACACTGGCATATACCATTTTGTCTTAATTACAGCTATCTAGAGAAAGAAAGAAATATAATTTATATTTCTTTACATTATTTGTTTTCATTTGGGCAATAAATATGTATATTAATGTAAATAATACATGCAATATATAATATTATCTACATAACATGCATGTTTGTTTATTTTAATGACTTGGTTCTTATTTTTATGTTTTGGTAACAAATATGAATATTAATGTAAACAATAAATAATGTACATTATATTATATCACAGCATATTATTTAGTATGCACATCAATATACATTTTTATTTATTTATTATTTTGTGTAAGATTCTCTCAAAAAGTGTCGGCTTATGCCTCGTATTAAGTATTAGTTTTATTTCTCAGGAGTTTCTCAAAACTCACACCGATCCAATTTCATTTACTCTTTAAATCAGACTCCTTTGAGAAAGTGAAGACAAATGTGTTTTAAAGTCCATTCAAAAAGTGTGTGTGTGTGTGTGTGTGTGTATTTGTTTCCAATTTAGCTATAAACTTTAATACATAGGTAATTTTTTTCTATTCTACTATTCACTACTATGCACATAAATAAAATTATATTAGCTTCCATGCATATATTTTTTATAGTCATTTTTATTTTTTACATGCATGCATGTACCTTTAATTTAGGAGTCACATTGCTGTCACCCTGATGTGCTGCTGAAGAATCTGTCGAGAGAAATCAGAGCAAATATGAGTTTGATATCAGCTCAGGTATCACAGAGCGACCTGATCTCAATCAATCAGACACAAACATCACATTCACATCAGAGCCAGCCTCCAGACATCACTCTCTCTGTCCATCACTCTCTCGGCGCATCACTCTCTCGGCGCATCACTCTCTCGGTCCATCACTCTCTCTGTCCATCACTCTCTCGGCGCATCACTCTCTCGGCCCATCACTCTCTCGGCCCATCACTCTCTCGGCCCATCACTCCCTCGGCCCATCACTCCCTCGGCCCATCACTCCCTCGGCCCATCACTCTCTCGGTCCATCACTCTCTCGGCCCATCACTCTCTCGGCCCATCACTCTCTCGGCCCATCACTCTCTCTCTCGGCCCATCACTCTCTCTCTCTCGGCCCATCACTCTCTCGGCCCATCACTCTCTCTCTCGGCCCATCACTCTCTCTCTCTCTCTCTCTCTCGGCCCATCACTCTCTCTCTCGGCCCATCACTCTCTCTCTCGGCCTATCCCTCTCTCGGCCCATCCCTCTCTCGGCCCATCCCTCTCTCTGGCCATCACTCTGTCTGCCCATCACTCTCTCTCTCGGTCCATCACTCTCTCTCTCTCGGCCCATCACTCTCTCGGCCCATCACTCTCTCTCTCGGCCCATCACTCTCTCTCTCTCTCTCTCTCTCTCGGCCCATCACTCTCTCTCTCGGCCCATCACTCTCTCTCTCGGCCTATCCCTCTCTCGGCCCATCCCTCTCTCGGCCCATCCCTCTCTCTGGCCATCACTCTCTCTGGCCATCACTCTCTCGGCCCATCACTCTCTCTCTCGGTCCATCACTCTCTCTCTCGGTCCATCACTCTCTCGGCGCATCCCTCTCTCGGCGCATCCCTCTCTCGGCCCATCACTCTCTCGGCCCATCACTCTCTCGGCCCATCACTCTCTCGGTACATCACTCTCTCGGTCCATCACTCTCTCGGTCCATCACTCTCTCTGTCCATCACTCTCTCTGTACATCACTCTCTCTGTACATCACTCTCTCGGTCCATCACTCTCTCGGTCCATCACTCTCTCGGTCCATCACTCTCTCGGTACATCACTCTCTCGGTACATCACTCTCTCGGTACATCACTCTCTCTGTACATCACTCTCTCTGTACATCTCCACTTAAAATCCTGTCTCCCTGCTACATTAGACCCTTTCCAATTTGCCTATCGCAACAATAGGTCAACAGAGGACGCCATCTCAACGGCACTTCACTCTGCCCTCACCCACCTGGACAGTCAGAACACACACGTGAGAATGCTGTTCATAGATTTCAGTTCTGCATTTAATACAGTAATCCCCTCCAAGCTGATCTCCAAGCTCAGCCATCTTGGAATCAGCACACCCATCTGCAATTGGATTCTAGATTTTCTGACTAACAGACCTCAGTCTGTTAAGTTAGATAACCTCTCCTCCTCCATCATAACCCTGAACACTGGAGTGCCACAAGGCTGCGTACTTAGCCCTCTCCTGTACTCCCTATTCACCAATGACTGTGTTCCTGTTTATGGCTCCAACACCATAATCAAATTCGCAGATGACACCACGGTGGTAGGTCTGATCAAGGATGACGACGAGTCAGCCTACAGGGATGAGGTGCAGCACCTGGCTGAGTGGTGTGCCACCAACAACCTGGAACTGAACACCCAGAAGACTAAGGAGATCATTGTGGACTTCAGGCGGACTAGGAATCATGCACACACACCCATCTACATCAACGGAGCTGTAGTGGAGCGTGTGTCGAGTTTCAAGTTCCTTGGCATCCACATCTCAGATGATCTCACCTGGTCCCTAAACACCTCCACCCTGGTCAAAAAGGCTCAGCAGCGCCTTTACTTCTTACGGAGCCTTAAAAAAGTTCACCTCAGTCCTAGGATCCTTTCTGAATTCTACCGCTGTACCATTGAGAGCATACTCACAAACTGCATCTCAGTGTGGTACAGCAATTGCTCCGCATCTGACCGCAAAGCACTCCAGCGGGTGGTGAAAACTGCTCAACGGATCACCGGCACCCAGTTAACATCCATCGAGAACATTTACCAGAAGCGCTGTCTGGGCAGGGCAAGAAACATCATCAAGGATGTCTCTCACCCAAACCATGGACTTTTCACCCTCCTTCCATCCGGCAGGCGTTACAGAAGCCTACGCTCTCGAACAAGTAGGCTCAGGAAGAGCTTCTTTCCTGAGGCTGTGACACTCCTGAACGCCACACCACCAATCTAACCTGCACCTGCTCTTTTACTGCACTGGTCACAGTACTTTACATACATGTATTGCACTACTCATATTTTGCACAGACTGCACATGGTTAAATCCATTACACTATAAACTGTCTAAAGCTGTTACTGTACAAGCACAGTAAACTATTCTACAAAAAATATAATTGCACTACTGTTATTTTGCATATAATTGTTAAACAATACTTTTGCACACTCATTCAACTGTATTTATTATTACTGTTCTCAAGTTCCTGCTATTCATAATGTATATATAATCATTCTTTGCTCTGTTCATGATGTACATACAATCCCTACATTACATTAATATTTATATTCTGTATATACTCTGATCAATATTGTATATAGCAACTCCACTGTACATTCTGTATATCATAAGCTTTACTTACTCTGCACTTTTATGTATATATATAACACTATATTCTTGCACTTCTGGTTAGATGCTAACTGCATTTCATTAGCTCTGTACTTGTACTCTGCATAATGACAATAAAGTTGAATCTAATCTAATCTAATCTAATCACTCTCTCTCGGTCCATCACTCTCTCTGTACATCACTCTCTCTGTACATCACTCTCTCTGTCCATCACTCTCTCTGTCCATCACTCTCTCTGTCCATCACTCTCTCGGTCCATCACTCTCTCGGTCCATCACTCTCTCGGCGCATCCCTCTCTCGGTACATCACTCTCTCGGCACATCACTCTCTCGGTCCATCACTCTCTCTGTCCATCCCTCTCTCTGTCCATCCCTCTCTCTGGCCATCACTCTCTGGGCCATCACTCTCTCGGCCCATCACTCTCTCGGCCCATCACTCTCTCTCTCGGTCCATCACTCTCTCGGCCCATCCCTCTCTCGGCGCATCCCTCTCTCGGCCCATCACTCTCTCGGTCCATCACTCTCTCGGTCCATTACTCTCTCGGTCCATCACTCTCTCGGTCCATCACTCTCTCGGTCCATCACTCTCTCGGTCCATCCCTCTCTAGGCCCATCACTCTCTCTGTACATCACTCTCTCGGTCCATCCCTCTCTCTGTACATCACTCTCTCTGTCCATCACTCTCTCTGTCAATCCCTCTCTCAGTCCATCACTCTCTCTGTACATCACTCTCTCTGTTCTTCACTCTCTCGGTCCATCACTCTCTCGGTCCATCACTCTCTCGGCCCATCCCTCTCTCGGCCCATCCCTCTCTCGGCGCATCACTCTCTCGGTCCATCACTCTCTCGGCCCATCACTCTCTCTGTCCATCTCTCTCTCTGTCCATCACTCTCTCGGCCCATCACTCTCTCGGCCCATCACTCTCTCGGCCCATCACTCTCTCGGCCCATCACTCTCTCTGTACATCACTCTCTCGGTCCATCACTCTCTCGGCCCATCCCTCTCTCTGTACATCACTCTCTCTGTCCATCACTCCTGTGTTTTCTTCTATGGAGATTTGCCCATCAGCATCAGTGTGTGTGTACAATATTTTTAATCTAACATATAAATTAGTAAGTAAATGGCTGAATTTACCTATTTACTAAATATAATAATCAATTATTATGAAATTAACTGAGTAATGAACAGCTGTGTGTTGCGTGTGGTAAAATCAGTATTTACAGTAACAAGGACAATATTATCTCTTTATTATCCCTGCATTGGTAATAAAGCAAACGCTGCAGCTGTTTCTGATGCTGTGAGCGCTGTGCGTTCCAGAAAACAACACAATAATCACAATAAAAAAAATTACTGGGCAAATGAAAGAATTAAAGGCACATAAACATGATTCTTGGACTAATGAGGAAACGATAAAAAAAAAAAGATTGTGTAACTCCAGGTTTGTATTTTAGGCCTTAAAGGGACAGGTCACACAGAAATCATCATTCTGTCATTATTTACTCACTCTCATCTCATTCCCGAAATGTGTTACGTAGTGTTTCCTGCAAAACATGTTTCAATCATGTTTTTTTTGTTTTTTTTGTCCAATGGAGTCTAATATTGTTTGATTCTCAAAACTCATAAAAAAATATCTTCTTTTGTGTTCAATAGAAGAAACTCATATAAGTATAAAATAGGGCTGCAATATTTGGCCTCAGATAACAATTGTGAGTGTGATTTAAAATGCTCTGTTTGTTTGTAGGGCTGAAAAATTTGACTGTATTATAATAATAATAATAATAATAATAATAATAATAATAATAACCATTATCATTATTATTGTTATGATTGAATAATACATGGTAATACATAATAATTAAATAATTATAATAATTTAGTCATATTAATATATTCACATTTTATTATTACAAAAATGAAATAAAATAATTACAAAAAATATTTTTATTAAATTAAATATTAAATAACATAAGAAATAATCTCAGTGTAATATTTCACTGTAAATAATATAATAATCATATAATTTACAATAATATAATTTTAATCTAAAGTACAACTGTAAAATTATAATACTACTATTTATGGCTGCCTTAATTTATTCATTTTCAAATGATAAACTATTATTGCACTATAAATTTTGATTAATAGTTTGGAACAACGTGAAGGAGAGTATATGACAAAAACATGTTTATATTTAGGTGAAATATTTCTATAAATATCTATGTGGCTTTATTTATCTAATATCACATTTTAGTTTAATAGCAAGAAATAAGGATGGTATGTCCTCATTTAGACGCTCAAATGTAAAATAAATGCACTGTACATAAACATTACATTTGACATTTGTATATTTTAATGCACTTGCCAGATGCTTTTATCTAAAGTCTCTTCCAGTGCATTTAAGGCATAATGCATATAATCACGCATTTCCTAAAAATCAAACCCATGACCCGGCGTTGCATGCATGAACCATACTAAACCAGTTTATAACAATAACACATATATGCTTTCATGGCAATGTGCAAGTGCTTTGGCTAAATGCATAAGCCAGATGCATCAATGTAAATGTGTGTGAGAGTGTGTTTAGGCACCTGTGCCTGTGTAAATGCCTCTCTCTCTCTGGATCTGCTCTCGTATGAGTCTCTGTTGCTCCTGTAGTTCTCGTGATCCTTCCTCCCTCAGACGGGCGATCTACAACACAGAAACACACAACCACACGCATTCCCAGAATTATTATATTCATAAGCAAAACAATACTCTGTGTACTTCAGCCGGCGTGACCCGCAGTAACCCACAGTCACTCAGACTCCACACGACAAACACTGACACCTACTGACTCAAACGAGGCATTACTGCAGCACGGGAGAGAAGAGCAGACAGAATCAAGACAGTAGACAGACAGAAACGTATGCGTGTTAAAGGAAAAGCTCATCCACGAATTAACATTTGTTGAAAATGTGCTCGCCCTCAGTGCCACCCAAGATCAGGATGAGTTTGTGTCTTCATCAGGTTTGTAGAAATGTAGCACTGCATCAGTGTCTCATCAGTTGATGCTCTGCAGTGAATGGGTACCGTCAGAATGAGAGTCTGATAAAAACATCACAATAATCCACAGCACTCCAGTCCATCAGTGAACATCTGGAGAAGACTAAACCTGAAACACATCCAGCATTAAGATGATTTTAACTCAAACACATAGAGTCTATAATCCATAATAACACTTCCTCCAGTGAACAAGTGTTCTGGTCTGAATCAGGAGAGAAATCTGCACAGATCAAGCAGCGTTTAAACAGATTTAAACAGCACTTTTTCACATCTGTCTTCTCCAGATGTTCACTGATGGACTGGAGTGCTGTGGATTATTGGGATGTTTTTATCAGACTCTCATTCTGACGGCACCCATTCACTGCAGAGCATCCATTGATGAGACACTGATGCAGTGCTACATTTCTACAAACCTGATGAAGAAACAAACTCATCCTGATCTCAGATGAACTGAGGGTGAGGATATTTTCTGCATATCTTCATTTTTGGGTGAACTGTTCTTTTAATAACATCACAAGCGTTTAGTGGACACACACACACACACACACACACACACAAAGCTCTGACCTCTTCTTCTAATGTGCGGGTGATTTGAACCTCGTCTGCTTTCACATTATCTGCCTGTCGCTCACGCGCCTCCAAATCTACACAAAAATACAACAATTATGTCACATGCATTACACAGACAATCATAAAGCAGCTCGTTTCTGCCAAGAAATAAACATTTAAAAATGCAACTTTGACTTTTTAAATAGCAATCCTGAATTTGTTTCCTTGCAAACCTTTGTGAAACCGTTCTGCCGTGTAATAAAAAAAAGCAACTGCAAAATGTATGAGATATAAAGTTGCAATTATCTTTTTTATTTTTTATTCAATGATGGGAAAAAAAGTTAGACAAACTCAAGAATCGCACTGAATGAGATTATATCTTGCTTTTAAGACTTTTTTTCTAGGAATTGTTTTTGTTCTTGAAAAAGATTTTTTTTCTCGTCTCTTGGCAGAAACATGCCTGCACACAATCGATGTGTTCCCGTGATAACGGAGCAGAAGTGAGAGTATTTGATGAAGAGTAGCTGACCGAGTTTAATCTTCTTCCTCTTGTCGTCTAGCTTTCTGTTTCTCTCCTCCGCTTGTTTCTTAGCGGCACGGATCTTATCGTAAGCAGCCTGGAGGAAAGAGAAACAAATGTGCAAATGATCAAATGAACAGTATTTATATCAGTGTCCCTGCAGCACAGAAGCAGTTTCAAGTCTCTGGGGTATATTTATAGAAATAGACAACAATACACTGTATGAGTCACAATTATACATTTCTCTTTTATGACAAAAATCATTAGGATATTAAGTAAAGATCATGTTCATGAAGATATTTAGTAAATCTCCTACTGTAAATATATCAAAACTTAATGTTTGATTAGTAATATGCATTGCTAAGAACTTCATCTGAACAACTTTAAAGATGATTTTCTCAATATTTAGATTTTTTTACTCCCTCAGATTCCAGATAAGTCACACTTTTTTTCATAGTTTGGCTGGTCCTGCGACTTATAGTCAGGTGCGACTTATTTATCAAAATTAATTTGACATGAATCAAGAGAAAACATTACCGTCTCCAGCCGCCAGAGGGCGCTCTGTGCTGCTCAGTTCTCCTGTAGTCTACACTGAAGACATAGAGCGCCCTCTGGCGGCTGGAGACGGTAATGTTTTCTCTTGGTTCTTGGTTCTGAATAAATGCGACTTATATATGTTTTTTTTCCCCATCATGACCTATTTTTGGACTGATGCGACTTTTACTCAGGTGCGACTTATAGTCCGAAAAATACGGTAGTTGCATCTCAGACAAATATTGTCCTCCGAACAAAACAACACATCAATGAAGAGATGATTTATTCAGCTTTCAGATCATTAATAAATCCAAAATTTAGACCCTTATGAGTGGTTTTGTGCTCCTGGGTCACAATTCAGTGTGAGAGGACCTCAAGATGATTTCATTTAAACATCAGATCAGACATTTCTCATTAGAAATAGGTCTCTAAAGAACCAGTTTTTCTGTATATGCCTGGAAAACGTGGATTATTTAGAGGTGTTTAAAACTAAGATTTATAGACCTAGAAAAGTCATTAATCTGTATTATGAATATGCATTTTTCCAGATTCTTAAAAAAAATGTATCAGGTGGAAAATTGACTTTTTTTAAATCTACTGAAAAAACATCACACTCCCAAAACTTTTAGAATTCTGAAATGCATTCATTTATTTATTTTTTTTGGTAAAACGAAAAACAAAAGATGCTCCTCACTTTGGCAGCGGCGTCGGTCAGAACCTCCAGAGCCTGAGACAGCTGATGAAAGAGCTCCGCTGCAGAGAAGAAGAAACGACTCAATCACATTCACACCAGTCTGAAACACTGGTATCAGAACGCACATGTGTTCAAACATCCCTGAGGAAACAATGCAAGCTTAGAAAACTAGATCTGATCATTTCTTTAAAAGCATTAGATCATAGAATGTTTTATTAACTTTTCCTCTTCAGTGCATTTATTGAAACTCAACAGTTATTTCATATCAACGACTATTTCAACAACTTTAAACACTTGCCTATTTAATAATTTTTTTTCTAAAAAATATAACTGCAAAACATTTTTACACCACGTTACCATTTTTCGCCAAAATAAATAACTAAAATGCACATGACAATAAAAACAATACATTATTTACAGATTCATACACAGTACATCAAACTGTTTTTAATCACTTGTGTGTTGTTTTAATCTTTATCAAATAATAAAATTAATTCATAACATGCTATCACTTCCTCCCAAAATAATGATTCGAAACATGCATAAACTTTGAATAATGATCAAGTAACATAGAAATATTTATTTATTTGTTGTTTTAATTGCAAAATTTAATCCCATATTAGCCCTTCCCACCAAAATAATTAAGTAAATATACATAAAAATATTAATAATTAAGATACACATTCACTATTAAAACACAGTGTGGTGTACTTATTTTTTTATTATTATTATAATATGAAACATACGTGTACATAACAAACCACACATCAATGGAGAGATGATTTCTTCAGCTTTCAGATCACGCAAACATCTCAATTTAACGAAATGTACTGGTTCGTGATCCAGGATATAATGTATATATATAGTTGAGTGTGAGTCCTGCTAACGAACATGTTTCCTTCATTACAGCGGGGTGCTGGCGCTCTCACGAAAGCTGTTCCTGTTAATGACACCCCGCTGCGTGTAAACGCGGGTCCCTGCCGAAGCGTACGAGGGGCCGCCGGACCCCTAATGACTCTGAGGGCACGACTGGTTCTGCTCTGCGCTAACAAGCGTCTGCGAGCTCCGCTTCCCCCCCCCCAGAGACCCCCGGCAGCCCTCGGCTCCAGTTACTGAGATACCTGCTCCATTAACAGAGCGCACGCAAACCAGGTCAACACGCGTCTGAACCAAGCCTCTTCTGCTCAACCAGACTGCTTATTGGATCTAAAATAGTGAAATAATATTAGGTTTTAAATCATCTGTTTTCTGTGTGAATCTGTGTTAAAGTGTAATTTATTCCTGTGATGCTCCGCTGTATTTTCAGCATCATTCCTCCAGTCTTCAGTGTCACATGATCTTCAGAAATCATGCATTGTATTTTTCAGGATTCACAGATGAAGAGAAAGGTATTGTTAAAAATATAAAAAAATATATATTCAAGCACCTTCTCTCCTTTACTGTAATGCATTGGGCATATTATAATTTTTTTGCAATTATTTACCGTGACTTTAATATATTTTTATTTTAAAAAACACTATATAATAATAATATTTTAATAATTTGTGAATATTTTAGGCTGTTTCTTAATTTAATAATATTATTAATAATATATTTTCTATTTATTTGTGCATTTACTTTTTTCTAAACTAGACTGTTATAATGATTTTTTAATCTTAGAATGATTTCTGAAGATCATGTGACACTGAAGACTGGAGGAATGATGCTGAAAATACAACGGAGCATCACAGAAATAAATTATATTTTAACACAGATTCACACAGAAAACAGATGTTTTAAATGATAAAACATTTTCACTATTTTTACTACACTTTTCATTAAATAAACGCAGTCCTGCTGAGCATAAAACCCTTGTTTCAAAAGCATTTAAAACTCTGAATTATTCCAAACTGCCGCCAGTGAAGCGTGACCTCTGCCTGACCCCTGTGCTCTCGCGTGAGCGGCCATATGGTCATACTCTCAATATCCCATGGTTTCTGAGAAAGCAAACCTGCACCATAACCCATTATGCCTCGTTTCCCCGTTTTGACTTAATCAGGAATTGTTGAAGGCCTCGGGAGACCGCAGGGAGAAAAACACGGCCCTCGAACACGCCATCTTCGTCCACGCTGCATTTCTCCTGACACTGAGTGATTTTCCCAGCTCTGATTATGCACATGTTCTGAGTCACGGGGGGTCTAAGAGAAGCCACATGCTTTCGTTACGTCTCGTCTTATGTCATGCTGCCTCGATCTGCTCCGAATGTTTGGTCTCAGTTGTGCTTGTCTTGGGTTTGAGCCATGATTTTAACCGTATCTGATCTACAGTGGCTTGATGCGGTTAACTTTGAGCTTGAATTCTCATGAAAATAATGTCCCTCCAAAATCAACTGAAACATTTTGTAGGATTATGTTTTGCAACAACATAAAAAAAAGATTAATGTGTTCATGCAATTGCAACATTATTTTCACAACAATTAAGCTACTTTTCCCTTTTACAGTAATGCATGGATACAGTTTATATTTATAGTTTATAGTGATCCAAATTAGATTCACATTTGTGTAATAAGTATTTTTTAAATAAAAAATAAGTACTATTTCTAATTTATTAAATATAGAATATGATAATTGTGATAATATATTTAGAATAATTTTCAATGAAAATACAACAATGATATTTCTGTATAATTTAATGCATTTAAAGATTTAAGTATTTTACTTTTAATTCAAACAAGGTAGCATTTAAAATACCAGGATTAACAAATACAAATTATTAGCATTTTTATAATAATATACTTTTTTTATTAAAATAAGTACTATTTATATTTTATTAAATGTAAAATAATATCATAATTGTAATAATATATTTATAATAATTTTCTTAAAAATAAAAACAATAATATATTTCTACATAATTTAGTACAAACAAGCATTTTAGTATTTTATAAGAAAATATTGTTTTTATTCAAACAAGGCAGCAGTTTAAATACCAGGAATAATAAATACAGATTATAATTTTTTTATTATAATATATTTTTTATTAAAACAAGCACTATTTATATTTTTATTCAATATAATATTATAATAATTGTAATATTCATAATATATAATAAAAACAATAAAAATTATATGAAATAAATAAATACTTTTAAAATGTTTTTTTTTTTTTTAAATAAAGCAGAACTCGAATTATAAATAATCAAAACTTACGTATGTAGTAATTAAAAATGAGAATTTGAATATGAAGAGAATTCGGTGGAGTTAAAAGCACTTAATTGTCGTGAAAACAGTCCTTTGCAAACTATAATTAGTTGTGATCTGGAAGTGAAATATGATCTCGTCGTGTTCTTGACAGGCTTGCGTGAGACTCGCCCTCGCTCTCATAACCCTAATTTAGTGCCCTGTTTTAATGATTTACTGCAGGGTTTCTCTCAAAGGCTCAGATGCTGGAAAACAGGAGTTTATGCTCTTTCTGAACAAGGACAAACATCAGCTGAACTAACGGCTAAAACAACGGATTCAGAAATCATGTGACATCACAGACACTCATTAAACTACGACACTGATGTTAGATGATATAACAGCACAGGATCAGAGAGAGCCAGGGAATTAACCTGATTTATATTAGAAACATTCCTTTAGAGATATATAGATAAGGGGAAAAATAAAGCATATATGTGTCCAGTCAACAAGTCAATGGCAAGTCAGTCCAGACCACCTAATTATCATACAAGAGACAGAAATGTAAGAATAAATAGAAAACAAATTATAATAATAAAATATATATATATATATATATATATATATATATATATATATATATATATATATATATATATATATATATATATTAAATATGTATTTAAATATGGAAACATACATGTGGGAATAAATAAATAAACGAAACAACAAAAAACATTTAGAAAAAAGAAAGAAAGAAAGAAAGAAAGAAAGAAAGAAAGAAAGAAAGAAAGAAAGAAAAAAGAAAGAAAGAAAAAAACATTTAAAAGAATAAAATCTAGTTAAAATTAAAACTAGTGGAAAAGAATAAAATGTTTTTAAAGGTTTGAAAGAATAAAATACAGTTAAAATATAAAAAAAATAAGGAAATAATAATGTTACAAAAATAAAAACGGAATAAATACAGGAAAGAACAAAAGTTTAAATAAATAAATAAATAAAACATATAAACAAATAAAGTTACAAATAAACATTAAACAAGTGGAAGAATAAAAATAAAGTTAAAATACAAAACATGAAGGAAAGAATTAAAAAGTTACAAAAATAAATAAGAAAGAAAGAAAGATTATATATAAATAAATAAAAAGAATAAAATGTTTAAAAGAATAAAATTAAATTAAAAATAAACAGAAAACAAGTGGTTTAAAATAATAAAAATACAGTTAAAATACAAAAAATAAAGGAAATAATTAAAAATGTACAAAAATAAATACAGGGGGAAAAAACTAAAGTTTAGATAAAAAAATAATAATAATAATAATAATAAAACATTTAAAAAAAATAAAATTGTTAAAAATAAACAGAAAACAAGCGGAAAGAATAAAAAGTTTGTAATAAATATAAAATATAAAAAATAAGGTTTAAATACAAAAAAATGTGGGAATAAACAGAAATAAAACGGACAAACAAATAACATTCTGAAAGAAGGAAAGAGTGAAAAAGAAGGAAAGAAAGATTGATTGAAAGAAAGAAAAAGAAAGATTGAAAAAAAGAAAGAAAGAAAAAGAAAGATTGAAAGAAAGATTGAAAGAAAGATTGAAAGAAAGAAAGAAAGACATTTAGGACTGAATTGAATATGAAATGATTTCTATCTTCTATCATGTTGTATTGATGATTTCTCTGGGTCAGGTCTGTGTCTCGTGTGTGTGTGTGTGTGTGTGTGTGTGTGTCTCACCAGCTTTGGGATTGTCAGGGTTTTTATCAGGATGACAGGACAGAGCTCTCTGTCGGTACGCTTTCTTGATCTGCAGAAGAGGACAGAGAAGAATCACCCGCCGTTCTCTGCATTCATCACATTTCTCCCTCGTTTCGGCTGAATGCACATATTTCACAGGAAACCCATTATATGCAAAACACTGGCCATAACTGCAGACTCTTTCCTGGAAGTCCTGAAGCTTCAGAGATGTGTTATAACAATAGACCGGCTCCGTGCACACGTCTCTGAACTCCCATGAGCCTCTGGGAATGTGAACCGTGCGTCTCTTGGTGTGTTTCTCATCAGACGCTGTCTATCAGCTGACAGAGACCAACACATCCACATCGGCTGATCCTCACATCTGTCCAGCTGCTCTTACACTCATCATGAAGCTAACTCATGAAAACACTTTCCTTATAAATCACAGCCAATTATTTCCATTCAGAGTTCAGTTTACAGGCAAATATGACCTTCATTTGTTTGTGATCATATAATTCATAACCATTAATAATTTATGACCTCTAAAAGATGCATGTTGGAATTAATCAACATTTAAATTAATTTACAAGAATAAAATGCATTTTATTTTAATTTAGTTAAAGTTAAAAACAGAAAATAAATAAGTTTAAAGGAATAAAATAAAGTTAAAAAATTATTTGATAAGCATCAGAATGTTATATAAATATTGCATTTTGCACAAAATTGCATGTTTTCTCAATTTGTGTCTTCAGAAAATATAAATATAATTGAGCTGTTTTTCCTCCATATTTTAACAATATCAGACTATGACACGCATTAAAAACATGATAACTTTTTTTTTAATAAAGTTTTAATTCCATAAAATACTTTTTTTTTGTTTTTGTTTTTTTGACTTTATATCTCATATCTTTTACTTTTTTCCTCATCATTTTTATTTTTATCTCATAATAATTGTAACTTTTTATCTCATAAAGCAATGAAAGCCTGATGCATCAAATATTACTCTCAAAAAAAGCAAACCTTTATAAATATACACAAAATTTCAATAAACTATTTCATTAAAAAAAAAAAAATCCTGTAAATTTTAAAGTCATAAGTTAACGACTTTCTATGTCACATCTTTTACTTTTTTCCTCATTATTTTTATCTCATAATAATTATGGCCTTTTATCTCATAATTATGAGATACGCTTGATGCATCCAATATTACTCTCAAAAAAGCTAATTATACTTTCAATAAATAAACTTTCAATAAACTTGAAAACTTAAAAAGTGCTGTTCAGGCTTGACATGATGAGTTTCCTGCAGCTCAAACACACTTCTTAGACTTCATCCAGACTCAGATCTATCTCCGGTTCACATGTCGTCTCGAGTGTCACAGTCCACAGTTTGATTAAACAGCTGAACATGGCTACAGAAGTTGCATGAACTGAAGATATTAAAGATGCGTGACGTTCCAGACGTCTGATGCTGCGCTGGACAGAAGTCAGACGGCTGCTGGGTGAACGCCATTCGTGTCTCTAACCTAAAAAACTCTTCATCAGGATTGAACTGGAGGGTTTTAAACGTGAGATTTACTTTTATTCATTAGCATCTATTCAAAGCCACAGCTGGAGGTTTGGTGCTCAGTGTTCAGTAAATAAGAAGTTAATATTGAGTTATATTTTAGTAGTTTTGCCAATAAGAATATAAGCTTTAAAGCCACAGCAGAACTGTTATTGTCTTAATGAATCAGCCGTTCAAATGAATCAATGATTCAAAGACTCATAAAGTATAGTATAAAGTATATATATACTGTGTGTATATATGCTATTATTTTATTTTTAATATTTTTTTAATTAATATCTATTGTACATATGTAAAATTTAGCTAATTCCTGTCTTCAGTGTGTATGTATATCACAATGTACAGAATGCACAATATTCTCAATATTTATCATGAACACATAATACAGTAAACATATTATATGCACGAATAAATGTAATATTTATACATTATTAACACACTTAATTTACAATATATTTCAAGTATGATATATATATATATATATATATATATATATATATATATATATATATATATATACACACAAACCCACACATATATATATATATATATATATATATATAGTTATAATATAATTCATAATATTAAATACTTTTAAATAATAATAATTTAAATGATATTAAAAATTAAATAACTATAATACAGAAAATTAAATACATTTAATATGATAAATTATATTGTGAAAATAATAAATGCACAATTTAAAAAATAATTAATATACAATCAAATTCTTAATAATATTATATAATATACATTTAATGTACCGATATTAATTATATATACTCCTTAAAACATTATATTGGTTTAGTGATTTTAGGGTGAAATTCTGATCTGGACATTTCTTCAGTAACAACAAATCTACTCTGGAAAGGACAGACAGCGCCACCTACTGGCCACAAACTGCCTCATCACTACTATACTCTACTATACTCTACTATACTCTACTATACTGTACTATACTGTACTATAATGTAAGTGACAAACGATTCCTCAAACATTTTACACTCAAAATTCTCGTCTAAAACAATATTATTTATTAACAAGCTGTCTTTAATATCTGTGTTTACCTACAGAAACCAATATGAGTGTCTTTATGTCTAAACCATCTTTAAAACATATAATATACACAGACGTATGTCATTACAAGCCTCTGGTAGAGGATTCAATTAAATATGAACCATAACCTAAAGTAAACACACTAATAAATCAGTATTTTGCTCATGTTCTGACACCTAAACACTTCAGTTTCTTCTACTCATAATCCGAGCACCAAACATTTCCTCTTTAACCTCCACGAGTGATTAAACAACACCGTTACACTCGTATTTTATAGTTATTGTGTATACTTTAACAGATGATTATTAATATCTGTATGACTGACACAAACAGCTCACAGACTCACGCACCTGTTTCTCTGTCGCGCTCGATTCTATCCCCAGTAAAGCGTAAAGATCCATCTCTAGGAGCTCTTTTGTTGACGCCATGATTCAATTTCAGTAAATAAAACAAGCAATAAAACAAGAAACGTGTGAAAATAATATTCGTGGTTTCCTCAGCAGCGGTTTGAAGAGTTCTTCTGCGCGATTTGGAGTGTGTTGACATGTGATGGCAGAAGGAGTGCAGCGCCCCTTCAGGCCTGGAGGAGGAAACGCGCCTTCATTATCAACAAATCACATCAAGCGTTGTTTTAGCCTTGTCATAATAATCATAACCAGTTTTTATTTGGGTTTCAATGCCCAATAAAGTTATTTTTAAGTTAAACTAAATTAAAAAGATAAATGTTGCTGAAAAAAAGTTTTTATTTTTTATTTTATTTATTAACACATTTTTTTTTCTTTTTACATTATTTTGGTTTCAATTCTTACTTTATTTTTATTTTTAGCTATTTTACCACATCAAGTTAAACTAAATATAAATGAGAAATGTTGCTTGAAAAAACTGAAACTGAAAAGTTTTTATATTTTATTTTTATTTCAGTTAATGTTTATTTTATTTCAAGTGACACATTTTTTAATGATTTTACATGTAAACTACCGAATCAGAAGTTTTTGAACAGTTAGATAATTTTTTTTTTAAGAATACTCTTCTGCTCACCAAGACTGCATTTATTTTAAACCAAAATTAATCAGTAAAAGCGGTAATATTGTGAAATATTTTTACATTATATTTATATAGAAAATGTTCACTTACAGTACAGCATTCTAATATGCTGATTTGCTACTCAAGGAACAATTTATCATGTTTCTTTTTTATTATTAAAATAAATAAAATATTTCATATTTTCTACTCTTCTTGCTGTACTTTGGATCAAATAAATGCAGGCTTGGTGATTAAAAACATTAAAAACCTATACTGTTCAAAGTCAGTGTATTCATTTAGCATGTTTATATTTCTATAACACACTGTTGCATGGAGGAATGAACACTTTTTATGACAGAATTATCTATTCTAAACTGCTAAAACATGCCAATTTGATCTTGCATTTATGCAAATAAAACCTAACTTGATTCATAATCATTAGATTATTTTCTTTGTATATTCATTGAATCATTCCCTTCTCTTTTTCGATCACGCATGTTTCAGCTGTGAGTGACACTAATTCAGTTTATCCTCACTGAATCTCTCAAACATGCATGACGTGCAGAATCTCATTTATCAACATGCTGATTTGGAGAAATGTAGCATTGCATTGGTGTCTCATCAATGGAAGTGTCGTTAGAATGAGAGTCCAAACCTATGCACTCCAGAGCATCCATTGATGAGACACTGATGCGATGCTACATTTCTCCAAACCTGATGTAGTAACAAACTCAGGAAGGCCTGAGGGGGAACACATTTTTAGCACATTTAATTTTTTTTGGTTGAACTGTTGATTTAAAAAGTCTAGTAGTTTTACATACTCCTGCACATTCGCAGATGCAGTCCTAAAGTTTCCTGGAATGTTTGGATTGGCGGAGTAGCGCGTTAAGCCCCGCCCCGCCGCCCTCAGTGGGCGTGGTCAGCACATGTATCATCAGCGGCGAGAGTCAATTTAACAATCTCACCCTCATCCGCCCGGAATACTTCAAACTTTTAGGAGAGACGCACGGAAAGTGTCTCTTTGCGTCAGTCCTCCTCTTCATCACATCATAAAGAACACTTGCTGAATCACAGGTAGGAGAAATTAATATTCAATGTCTTAAAAATTACGTGTTCCCCCTTTTAAAACACACCTGAGTTCAAGTAAAACCAAGTTGAAGACAAACACCTGAAGTAGTGTCCTAAATCGGTGGGTATACATCATCATTATGATGCTGAGGACGAAAAATAGCCATGTTTTGGAGATTAAGCTCGATTTTCGGTCGATTTGGTTACTGTTTGTTTACTGTTTGTTTATTGTTTGCAACAATGTTGCGTTTGCCAAATAGAAACGCGTTGAACGCGTTTGTTTGTTTGTGTCATTGCATGTCGTCTGTATGTAAACAGGTCAAAGTCACTGTATGTAAAGATGATTTCATGATGCTGTCGTCTTCAGTCTTGAGCACAGATTGTGTGGGAGATATATTCAGGAGATCAGATGAAGAAGCTCTCTGGAGTCTCAGTGCTTTCACTGCTTTATGTTAGTGTTGAAAATCTGAATGTGAAGCCGAAATGCAGCCTGTTTCATCATGGATGCACAAAAGAGACAGAGTCAGGTGTTTGAGACCTTTGTTTTCACACATATATTTGACAATATACCAGAAAAAAGGTCTGTATGACAGATTTTGAAACAATTTGAAATCACTAGTAAATTCACAATCAGTTAGACCAAAGTTCTGACACATTGAATTCAACATGACATTTTCAAGTAAAAAAAAAATTTAATTGTATTTTCTTTTGTACGTAATCTTTGTTTTATTGTATTTTTAGTTTGTCAGTCTTCAGTGTCACATGATCTTCAGAAATCATTCTAATACACAGCAACTTTAATTTAAAATCCAGCTGCAAGCAGCAACTACGGGGCCAAGCACTACGCCGGCAAATTGGGGAACGAAGCATGGCATGGAGCATCACAGCAAATGCAGTGATGAGCAATAACATTTTGGGATTATTGTAATTGAAATGGCTGCACAATCATAAATACAACCTCTAGTAGCATGATTTATTGGCTTTTTTAGTTTGACCAATAGGTGGCGCTGTAATCAAATAAATGTGGTGTGCTCTGTGTGTCTTGACAATGACACACACAAAGTTTGGTGTCAATATGCCAAAGCATTGTCATTTTGGCACAATGCCTCAAATTCATCGCTGTGGTATACGGTTTTGTCTATTGACACAAAATCCATACATTTTGGTCAGCACAGTCTGAAGATCATCTGACTTGATTTTGCTGAAAATCGGATCAACGTTTGAGTAGTTAAAAAAAAAGTAGGTTTTCAACATAAATCAAATGGGGGACAGTATATTCAGTAAATTCAGCTCTGGCATATTTGGTATCTATGTTGTCAACATAACCCAGGGAATATTTTGAGACCAGTTTCATTGCAATATACTAATGCAATAAAAAGTTATTAGCATTTTAATAAATGTAATTACTCTTGACCAATAGGTGGCAAAATTGATGGCATGGTCAGAGTGAGGTGACAAGGACACATACAAAGTTTGGTGCAAATATGTCAAAGCTTTGCAGAGACACAGCCTCAGATGCATTTTGGAATCTTTCAATCAAAATTTGTTGATGTGCTAAACGAAACATTTTGTGTATCGACACGCAATCCATAACTTTTTGCCAGCTTGGTCTGAAGATGATCCGAGCCAAATTTGGTGAAAATCGGAGCAACGATCTAGGAGGAGTTTTTCGATTTGAATCAAAATGTTGGACAAGAAGTTTAGCCAATATTGGTCAAATTGGTGTTCTGGTCATGAAGGAATCTATCAACATCACCCCTTACAACTGCTTAATGTAAGCAAAAAAATTAGCAGCTTTCTAAATTTCAGTATAACTAGTATAACTGACCCCAAACTTTTAGTACCATGAGTGTATGGAGCCAAAGACTTTTGTGACTTTTAGTTTCGTAACGATGCGCTAATGGGTTCGTAAAATACAGCATAGGAAAAATGGATATAATTCGAGTTGGCATGATGCACGAATCTAAAGAGACCAGTTTTGTCATTTTTGGCCAAAGCATTCAGAAGTTATGAGCCAAAACATTATTTTTTTCATATCTCCTGACCACTAGGTAACACTGACCGAAACACTGCATGTAGTCTCAGGTCAAACTTGTTATAACACACACCAAGTTTGGTCTCAATAGGCAAACCGTTGTGGAGATATAGCCCCACGTCCACTTTTGCATGCTTTTCGTAGGATTTGTTCACGTGCTATTCAGAAACGTTATGACTAAACTTGAGTTATTAGCATAACATTTTTGAAAGTTTAGACAATTGGTGGCGCTAGAGAGTTTGAGTTAGAGACTCCAAATTTGCTATGTTAGCTTTTCTCACTGTCCTCTATCAGTGTGCCAAATTTCACAACTGTCCCGCAAACAGTTCTATGGGCTGCCATAGACTTCACACTAACGGATACAATAGGTGCCTACGCACCTTTGGTGTTTGGCCCCTGATGATGCAGATTATAGTTTTTCATCCAAAAGCTTAAGTTTAGTATATTTTGGTGTGTAGCCTACTTTAACCTCAAGCTACTTTCTGACCTTCTGCATTGGTGTTTGTGTGAGCTCATTTATACGGTATATAAGTTCAGTTGTACAGCACTTAGGCTATTTAATAATAATAATAATAATAATAATAATAATAATAATAATAAAAGCGATTTCTGTTTTAACAAATTGTATTATTATTAGGAATATCCTAAATATATTTTTTCATATTTCATTTATTCAGTATAAGTTCTGTTCCGCAGCACCTCATTTTATGATAATATAAAAAATAATTGTGCTTATTGTAAATTGTTTAATTATAATTATTATTATTATTATTATTATTGCTTTGAGAAATATTTTTTGCAGTACAGTAGTTATTTAATTCTTTCACAATTTCTTCAAGTTAAACCCAACTTATATTTGGCATGTTGTAGAGACAAGATTTACGTTTTTGTGTGTGAAACGAAATAAATGATTAGATTTGTGTGTGTAATTAAATTCTCTGCTTTTTCCCTTTGCAGCACCTCCCTCGATCTTCATCTTCATCATCATGTCTGGGAAGTCAGACGGTGCGCAGAAGAAGTGGGTGGCTATGCAAGGTCGAATGGGCTCGTCTCATGACTCGGACGGCTCGCAGGAGGCCAACCTGGAGAACGCAGACGCCGAGCTGTGCATCCGTCTGCTGCAGGTGCCCACCGTGGTCAACTACTCAGGCCTGAAGAAGCGGCTGATGAAGAGCGACCAGGCCTGGATGGTGCAGTTCCTGGAGCTCTCGGGCCTCGACCTGCTGCTGGAGGCCCTGGCCCGTCTGTCGGGACGTGGCTGCTCTCGAATCGCAGACGCTCTGCTGCAGCTGACGTGTGTGAGCTGTGTGAGAGCCGTGATGAACTCCTCCGCTGGGATTCACTTCATCGTGGATAATGAGGGATACGTGCGCAAGCTGTCGCAGGGTAAAGACGCTCTTACTGTCTTATTTCAACTGAATCATATTTGATGTGCAATAGCCTTTAGCAAAATCAATTGCATATTGTTTAGTTTGAGTCACTGAATAAAATTTAGTTGTTTTTCATATTGTCACTATATCAGACTACATGAGCCATAAAAGGCTGATGCATCAAATATAATACTCATTAAAAAATGCATATGCAAACATTAAAAAAAAATTCTGATGTCAATAATCCGTTCCATTTCCCAAAAAAAAGGAATTTCAAAGGATTGTTTTATAATCGGAATAAATTACTTTTAATCTCATAATTGACTTGTCATCATTTTGACTTTCTATCAGTATTATGAGTTTTTATCTTATAATTGACTTGTCTTTATTTGACTTTCTATCAGAATTTTGTTTTTTATCTCATAATTGACTAGTCTTTGACTTTCTATCATAATTTAGTTTTTTTAATCTCATAATTGACTAGTCTTTGACTTTCAGAATTGAGTTTTTTATCTCATAATTGACTAGTCTTTGGCTTTCTATCAGAATTATGAGTTTTTATCTCATAATTGACTAGTCTTAATTTGACTTTCTATCATAATTTTGTTTTTTATCTCATAATTGACTAGTCTTTGACTTTCTATCATAATTTAGTTTTTTTAATCTCATAATTGACTAGTCTTTGACTTTCAGAATTGAGTTTTTTATCTCATAATTGACTAGTCTTTGGCTTTCTATCAGAATTATGAGTTTTTATCTCATAATTGACTAGTCTTTGACTTTCTATCAGAATTGAGTTTTTATCTCATAATTGACTAGTCTTTGACTTTCTATCAGAATTATGAGTTTTTATCTCATAATTGAGTTGTCTTTATTTGACTTTCTATCATAATTTTGTTTTTTATCTCATAATTGACTAGTCTTTGACTTTCTATCATAATTTAGTTTTTTTAATCTCATAATTGACTAGTCTTTGACTTTCAGAATTGAGTTTTTATCTCATAATTGACTAGTCTTTGGCTTTCTATCAGAATTATGAGTTTTTATCTCATAATTGACTAGTCTTTGACTTTCTATCATAATTTTGTTTTTTTATCTCATAATTCACTAGTCTTTGACTTTCTATCATAATTTAGTTTTTTTAATCTCATAATTGACTAGTCTTTGGCTTTCTATCAGAATTATGAGTTTTTATCTCATAATTGACTAGTCTTTGGCTTTCTATCAGAATTATGAGTTTTTATCTCATAATTGACTAGTCTTTGGCTTTCTATCAGAATTATGAGTTTTTATCTCATAATTGACTAGTCTTTGACTTTTTATCAGAATTATGAGTTTTTATCTCATAATTGACTAGTCTTTGACTTTTTATCAGAATTATGAGTTTTTATCTCATAATTGACTAGTCTTTGACTTTCTATCAGAATTATGAGTTTTTATCTCATAATTGACTAGTCTTTGACTTTCTATCAGAATTATGAGTTTTTATCTCATAATTGACTAGTCTTTGGCTTTCTATCAGAATCATGAGTTTTTATCTCATAATTGACTAGTCTTTGACTTTCTATCAGAATTGAGTTTTTTATCTCATAATTGACTAGTCTTTGACTTTCTATCAGAATTATGAGTTTTTATCTCATAATTGACTAGTCTTTGACTTTCTATCAGAATCATGAGTTTTTATCTCATAATTGACTAGTCTTTGACTTTCTATCAGAATTATGAGTTTTTATCTCATAATTGACTAGTCTTTGACTTTCTATCAGAATTATGAGTTTTTATCTCATAATTGACTAGTCTTTGACTTTCTATCAGAATTATGAGTTTTTATCTCATAATTGACTAGTCTTTGACTTTCTATCAGAATTATGAGTTTTATCTCATAATTGACTAGTCTTTGACTTTCTATCAGAATTATGAGTTTTTATCTCATAATTGACTAGTCTTTGACTTTCTATCAGAATTGAGTTTTTATCTCATAATTGACTAGTCTTTGACTTTCTATCAGAATTGAGTTTTTATCTCATAATTGACTAGTCTTTGACTTTCTATCAGAATTATGAGTTTTTATCTCATAATTGACTAGTCTTTGACTTTCTATCAGAATTGAGTTTTTATCTCATAATTGACTAGTCTTTGACTTTCTATCAGAATTATGAGTTTTATCTCATAATTGACTTGTCTTAATTTGACTTTCAATCTCTTAAGTGAATCATGACATTTTATCATAATTATAACATTATCTCATAATTAACTTGATGATTTTGGCTGTCTCAAAGCTACTGTATGACTTTTTACCTCAAAACTGACAGTGTCATAATTATGACTTGTATAATAGAATTATGGCTTACTATGTCATCATTTCAACTTTTCATCTCAACATGATGACCCCTAAAAGCCAAATAAAGTATGATACTCAACAAAACAACTAATGGAGACCAGATAAATTCAGAAAACATGCATTCCTCCAAAGCATTGCTCTCAGTATCTGCATTGCTCAGTCTTCACACCTATCACATGCTTGGGCTGATTATTTTTTTTAACATCAGAAGTACAAAGTTACACACATTACATCTCCCAAAAAGTTAGCTGGTAACACATTCCAAAATTGGAGATGGACAAAACGATGGAGGAAGAAGCTAAAAACACAGTTTTGCCTTTCCCTTTGCCTCCAGCTTTGGACACATCTAACACCATGGTGAAGAAGCAGGTGTTTGAGCTGCTGGCGGCCCTCAGCATGTTCTCCTCCGAGGGTCACAGACTCGCGTTAGATGCTCTGGACTATTACAAGGCAAGTGTTCATATGATTGTATGATTCGTGCTCTTCCGTCTGAGTTACGGGATTTATATCAGATCAGAAAGTGAGTTTTTAGTGTCTTTTACACCTGGTGATCTGAAGTGCACATGCATCTCATGTGAATGTTTGTGATGGATTTTGCCCCTTAATATATCAGTGTGTGATTGCATGTGGGGAAAAAAACTAAAAACTTCACACTGTGGCTTCTAAATAGACTGAGGAATTTTATTATTTCTTAATATATAAATTAAGATATTTTGAAAAGATTATTTTCTTTATATCATTGTTTTTACAGTAAAAATATCTAAACATTCTTGAACCAAGATACATTTACTTTATTTTTTAATTGCTTGCTAGCATATTTATTAACTTACAATATATTAACTTTGATTTTAAGAAATAAAATTATCTTTGTTTTCATGAATATTTTATATCTTACCCATGTCGGATATGATTTATTTTTTATTTTTTAATATATATTTGCTTATTTATGTACCCATCACATTACTTATTTACTTGTATATTTACATTTTTTAACACATCTACCTGCTTTATTTATTTATGTACTAGATTTCATTACTAATGAGATTTTAAGAAAAAAATCTTGTTAGTCTTTTTTTTGTTTCTATTAAGTTATTTAATTCATTATTTATTTATTGTTTTTTTAAACAATATCTTGTCATTTTAACTTCTCAGGTTAACGTGGCTTGATTTAAATATGTTTAGTTACTTGTTAATGTAAAGAGACAAAAGTGCTAAGAAAATTATTTTTGGTTGTTATGTTAACTGAACTTAAACCACAGATATTTTGTGAAATTTTATGCATGCATATTTTATCAAACTTTCAATTGGACGATTATCTTTTTTTAAAGTGCAAAGGTTGATTGACGGGGCCTGCATGTAACATGAAGCTCAATATAAAGTCTGCATGACATTAGTGTTGTGTTTATCTAACAGTCTGTGAAGACGCAGCAGTATCGATTCAGTGTGATTATGAATGAGCTCCAGTCCACTGATAATGTGCCTTACCTGGTGACCCTTCTGAGCGTCATAAACGCCCTGATCTTCAGCGCCGACGACCTGCGGCAGAGAGACAAGATGCGCAAGGAGTTCATCGGTACGTCAAACCAAGATACTGCATACAATGCACTTTGTACTGTCTGCAGTTGCCTGTGAATAGTACATTAAACCTTTATTTAGTGTATACTGTAGAAAGGTATGAGTAGCATGCAAGTATGCGATTTTGAAAGCAGTTATTATTCTAAATACAGCTTTTATATAATACTAGCATACTACATACTGCACAGTGTACACATGCCTACTAGAATATGAAGCAGTGTGCAACTATTGAGACAGTAGTATGCTTTAATGTAGTGTTATTTCTGTAAATTTGCAGTCTGATCGCATAATGAGTAAAGACCGTTTTAACTCTTGTTTCTTACTGTATATAGCACACTTTGACAAGTTTACTTGGTCATCTACGTGTGCAACCTATTGTGCATGATATTCACATTGCATACTGCAAAAAATAGTATGTTAATAAAATCTAAAATAGTACCTCAATAATACTAAAATAACACATCTGTATATTGCACATTTGGAAAAAAGGTCATGTGCATAATATGCATACTACATAACTAGTATGAGTAGTGTGGTTAGTATGCAGTTTAATTAATGAAACTTAATTGCATTCAGCTGTTTGTCACTCAAGCACACGCCTCCTTTTTTTGTGCATTAACACAACTGAGCTTTCCAACAGAGCTGTAGATGTTTTTGAGCATTGTTTATGGTATATTCATGGACTTTGTTTATTTTCATCCACCAGGATTACAGCTGCTTCGCCTGCTGCCGAAGTTAAGGTGAGCTCATGTTTAATTTGTTGAAATGTGCAACTGTGCATAGAAAAACAAAGTAGAAATGCACACCGAGCAATGCAATCAAGCTCAAGTTGAAGTGTTCAGTTAGTGTGTGTGTGTGTGTGTTTTAGAGAAGAAGATGATGAAGACTTGATCATCCAGTGTGAGGCGTTTGAAGAGGCCATGGCTGAGGATGAGGACGAACTCCTGAGGCTTCATGGAGGAACTGACATGAGCAACCATCAGGAAGTCTTCACATCTCTGTTTAACAAGGTGAGCAGCAAGGGATCAGCCATAATGCCAAAAATATAGTTTTTTTTCCCATTTCATATTATATTAATAGTCGTTTATCATTAATGGGGAAGGAAAAGCTTTGCACAAGTGTGTCTGACTGGAGAATGAATGTAAACATAACTTGTTTGTTCACAACCTTTAAATTTATTTTTCTCTTAACTTTTTTTAATTCATACTGTGTCTTTTAATACAATTGTATCATCGAATAAAAAAAAACTAATTATAACATTGCCTTTTTATTTATTTTTTTATTAAAATAAGATGCTGCAGAACAGAACTGTATGAATTAAGATATAAAAAAATGTACGATATTGCTTAAAAATTTAAATATTATTATTGTTTCTTTGAAAAGTGGATAAGACATCCCTTTTAATTAAATTCACAAAAGTTATTTTATGTACATAGTGTCGCAGAGTATAATAAATGCAAATAGTGTTTACGTTATTGCTTCAAATAACATCTATGGAATTAAAATAAATAATCCTCCATCGTCGTTCAGTCTAACATATATACTTTTGTAAATGTGAAAAAACATACTTAATCTGACCTGTACTTATATCAAATAAGTGATCTTACTAAATTCTATTAGGTTTTAAATAAAGAAAGGCATTGCTAGGATAGGATACTAAGACACTTTTAATGTAATCTAATAATTCTTGTTCTAAATATGTCTGAAAAGATGTTTCTTTTGGTATATAAACAGTTACACTGAATTACATTGTAGCTGTTTTCTTCTGTAAATCATGGTAAAATTGTATGATAGGCAATTATTTTTTTTGCTCAGAAAAACAAAAAATAAAATAAAACCGAAAACATTTTAATGTAAAAGCTGTATTAAAGATCTCACTGCATTATTACAATTAAAGGCAAAATTAATGTTTGGAAATTATAAATAAATGATAGAAATAACTGACTTTTAGCTGGTCAGAATACTAGTGTTCTGCTCATTTTGGCCTCCGCTGTATATTTTAGATCAGTTGTATGGTGTTCATGCTCCTCTTTCAGATCTGTGATGTTCTCTGTGTGTTTTTGGTCTGGTCTGGTGGGGTGTGTTTGCAGGTGAGCAGCTTCCCGTCGTCTCTTCAGCTGTTGTCCGTCTTGCAGGCGCTGCTGCTGCTGGGTCCCGAGCGAGCCGATATCTGGCAGGCGCTGGAGGCGCTCGCTAACAGAGCCGTACTGATCGCTCAGAGCTGTGAGTTTCTCTTCATTCCACTCTGTTTCTCAGAAAATGGATTCTGATTGAAACACTGGCCCCTTTATTGATAGGTGAATAGTTGTCTGTCCTAATGTGGAGATCACAACAATCTTACAGTACGTTATTCTCAAATGTAGAAAAGTTGTGGCTGCTGCCAGTGTTGATAGAAATCCTTTGTATGTTTTTTGTTTTTTTTTACTAAGGGACACAATCACTCATTAAGGAAGTTTATTTATTTTTTTGATCAGTTATCTATGACATACAACAATCATTAAATACTATGGTATTTATTTATTGCATACTTATTTGTTCTTGCTTTGTTTATTTTTATTTATGGTCTTATTAAATATATATTATTACTATTATTTATAATAACATAATATTATTATTATTATTATTATTACTAACTCATGCATCACTTTCTTGATTATTTACTTTTTTAACTTGTATTTATTTGATTATTTACCTATTTGTTTGTATATCTACTTTTTTATTTACATGATTTTCTTTTTACCTATATATTAACTTAATGTAATTATGCTTTCTTATTTACAAATTTAATTTGTTAGTTGCTTATTTAAATTTTTCTTTTGTTATAAAGACCTGCCCAACTCAATCCGAGCAGCTTTGCTTCCACTGTCCTCATTTGTAAGTCGCTTTGGATAAAAGCATCTGCTTAATGACTAAATGTAAATATGTACATATATTAATTCACTTGTTTAATTATTTATGTATTTTTTTATCTTTTATATTGCTTATTTACGTATATTGATTAATTATTTACTTAATTTATATATAATCTATTTACCGATATATCAACTTCAGTTTTGTACTTATTTACTTGCTTATTTACTTGATTCATTTTAATTTCTTTATGCTTGTTTGTTTATTTATTTATTTTCTTGTATATTAATTTGCTATTTACACTCATTTACTTGCATTTTTATTTAAATTATTTACTAGTGTTCAACCGATATATCGCTAAGGCCGATATATCGGCCGATATTTGGCATTTTTCCAAAATTGCATCGGCCGATGTGTTCAATTCGTGTAATTTGTTTATAAACAAATAAATGTATAAGGAAAGTTTTATTAATCACTAAATTATGCTAATATTTATTTTTAGTTACTTATTTCCTGGTGTTTCTTTTTTTTTTTTTTTTTTTGTAAGATTTAATTTAGTGAACCTTTTTGTCTAAATGGTTTCATAAACAGTGTTGGGTATAGTTACTTTGGAAAGTAGTTAGTTAGGTTACAACATTACCATCAATTAAAAGTAATCAGTTATAATACAGCGTTACCTATTAAAGTAACGCGTTAGAGTACTCATGCGTTACCAAAAATTAAAAGCCGTTTGCAGCGGCTCACACATGACAGACACAGCCCCCGGCCCCTTTAAATGCACCTAGAAGTCGTGACTCCCGACAATGAATAACGTCAGTCATCCGACTAAATTAACACTGCAGGATAACAATAACAGGAAAGACAGTCAGCAATCGGCTATTCCACATGGCGTTTTATTTATTTATTATCACAGAACATATTATTAATCAAAATTCGCACCTAACGTTACCCAGCCCGGGTAGACTAGGCTACTGTATATTATGAGCACCACAAGATAACTCCTGATTTTTCTTTAACTTTAAATAATGCAGTTATCAAAGTACAAGTATGCTTACTTGTAAACACAACCTTAAACAGGCTTGCAGATTTAAATCCATTTAGAAATGATGAACAACCAGCCAGCCAACAATCTAACAGAAATTAACAGCTGCCTGTCAAACAAAAATGATAACAAACCGAATTAAATCCTTCACTGCCACACAGGCAAATGACAAATCGCTTAATAGCCGAACTAATTATTATTAAAGTTTCACTCACAGTCACAAGCCTAAATTCGCTTTAACACAGTCCTCTTACATTTACTCTTCAAAGTAGTGATTAAAACGTAGCGTTAAATATGAGGTAGAATTTTTGGCGGTCGACAGAAGCTTTTCACCAAAGCAGAGTGTGCATTTTACCGTTATGTTCTTTTCTTTTTCATTGACAAATTGAAAATAATGTGCGTACTTCCATAAACCAAACGCTGTCCTCTCTGCTATCTTGCCGGGAGTTCAAAAAAAAAAAAAAAAACACACACACACAGGGTCAGGCGCAG
Organism: Carassius gibelio; assembly: GCF_023724105.1. NCBI lineage: Eukaryota > Metazoa > Chordata > Actinopteri > Cypriniformes > Cyprinidae > Carassius > Carassius gibelio. The sequence continues at coordinate 28,326,608 of NC_068412.1, read as the reverse complement.
GGCACAGACGCATCACAGCCATTGACTTTACGATCACAGAGCTTCGGCTCCGCTGATACATCCGCAGGTGGCACAGTAGACCTAGGACTACTGTCTGACAAAAAGCAGGCTGCAGTCTGGATTTTCCTTTCCTTAAAATAACGGATTACTTTTTTTTAAAAAATAACGAAGTTACTGATTACTTACGCACGAAACTAACGCGTTAAGTTACAAATTTCAGGAAAAAAGTAATTAGAGTACTCTAACGCGTTACTTTGTAACGCGTTACCCACAACACTGTTCATAAAGAACTTTTAACATCTGAAGAACTTTTCAGTTTCATAAAAGCTTCTTTGTGGTGAAAGATTATGAAAAAGGTAAGAAAGACATGGTTTTTAAAGAACCTTTGACTGAATGGTTCTTTGTGGAATCGAAAATCGTTCTTCTATGGCATCGCTGTGAAGAACCTTTTAAGCAGATGTATTTTTAAGAGTGTAATGTACTGATGAAATGTGTTTTCTCTCTCTCTCTCTCTGTGGGTTCAGCGGAGATGGACTCATGTGAGAAGATCCTGCAGCGTCTTGTTTTCACAAAGGAATTATCCAAAGGCTCTTATGAAGTCGACGGTTACGAATACAAGAGAAAGAATCAAGCCGTACAGACGGAGACCAAAGAGGACACACTGGAGTGTTCCTGCAAACCAACCAAAAACCATGAACCTTCTCCCAACTCCACAAAGACTGGATCTCCTCCTCCTCCTGCTCCAGGAGCATCTATACCTCCTCCTCCTCCAGGAATGACTTCTATATGTTCTCCACTGCCTCCATCTTTACCTGGCATGAGTGTGCCTCCTCCTCTTCCTCCTGCACCTCCTCCTCCTTCAGGAGCATCAATGCTTCATCCACCACCTCCACCTCCTCCTCCTCTTCCAGGAGCGTCAATGGTTCATACACCACCACCACCTCCTCTTCCAGGAGCATCAATGCTTCCTCCTCCTCCTCTTCCAGGGATGGCTTCTACAGTTCCTCCACTGCCTCCAGCTTTACCTGGCATGACTGTGCCTCCTCTTCTTCCTCCAGGAGCAGGTGATGTGATCGTGGCCCAGACGTTTTACCCAGTTGGTCAGTGTTACTCGGCGCTGGTGAGGAGCGGCCCTCATCCCTCGCTCCGGATGAAGAAGCTCAACTGGCAGAAGCTGAACTCCAGAGCCGTCACCGGTGAGATACTTGAGGAAAGCTTTTGTTCCCAGTTTGGGATGCACGGTAACTCACACTGTGATAGTCATGTGCATCTCGTCAGTAAAGCCAGAAAGATGGGCACGTATAGCGATGAAAGCCAAAATATTAAATGTCATGGAAAAATATTTAGACACTCAAAGAGCCATGTTCAATGTAATTGTTTTGATTGAGGTAAACAAGAAACAATTCTAATTTTAACATTTATTTCTCCAAACGTTGTACAGCTGCATATAAAGTAGTCAAATCTGCTTTTAAACCACTTAAAATGGGTAATACCCAACAATCTGGACTTAGAGCCTCATTGAGATTCCCATATGTCTGGACATGAACGATGTAGGGATTTGAAATGTACAATTCCGAAATAAAAGTTTATTAAGAACTAGAATCTAAAACCATATCACGATATCTTTAATGCTTCTTGAGTTATACACATGCAAACTTTGGAAAAATAATATTTATGGCACTCAGGTGGGTATGTTTAATGCAGTTGTCTTGACAGAAGGAAATGAGATGCATTCCTAATTTCAATATTATTTATTCTTCAGAAACTCTTTAAATGAAAAAAAGTATCATATATTTGCAAACTGACCCACATTTGGTTTTTGACTGCTGAAAATGTGAATTTTTACGATTTTCAAAAGGGTATTAAGATATCTTAAATATTTCTTGAGTAACAGAACTGCAAACTTTGGAGAAAAAAACATGAAAAGTGCTGTTTCCCTATTTTTAAAAGGTCACCATTGGCACATAATGTAACAAAGTTTGCTAAAGTCAAAGGATTCTACTAACAGACCTACCAATCCCTGTGTAAAAAATATTATGATGCTGCCATCTTTCTGAAGTCATTTTTACATACCTGCAATTTGACTGAATCTCTGGTGAAAAACTGGCACTTTTGACTAACTCTACAAAAAAGCAGATTACTCCATAAATATTCATTAACGACATTTTATATTATGGCTTTTCATGACTATACATCGCTATCTTTCATCAGAAAAAAAATAGCATTAACGTTTTTTATTTTATCAGCTTGTTGTAAACATTTTAATTAAAACTCAGTAGAAATAACATAAACATTAAAATGACAAACTAAAATTATTAATATGAAAAACTATAATTTTATCTAATTGGAAAATACTAGCAAAAATAAAATGCAGATGTTTTATTACAGCTAGTTATATATATACAGGTGCTGGTCATATAATTAGAATATCATAGTTAATTTATTTCAATAATTCCATTCAAAAAGTGAAACTTGTATATATTCATTCATTAAACACAGACTGATATATTTCAAATGTTTATTTCTTTTAATTTGGATGATTATAACTGACAACTAATGAAAAACCCAAATTCAGTATCTCAGAAAATTAGAATATTGTGAAAAGGTTCAATATTGAAGACACCTGGTGCCACACTCTAATCAGCTAATTAACTCAAAACACCTGCAAAGCCTTTAAATGGTCTCTCAGTCTAGTTCTGTAGGATACACAATCATGGGGAAGACTGCTGACCTGACAGTTGCCCAAAAGATGACCATTGACACCTTGCACAAGGAGGGCAAGACACAAAAGGTCATTGCAAAAGAGGCTGGCTGTTCACAGAGCTCTGTGTCCAAGCACATTAATAGAGAGGAGAAGGGAAGGAAAAGATGTGGTAGAAAAGAGTGTACAAACAATAGGGATAACTGCACACTGGAGAGGATTGTGAAACAAAACCCATTCAGAAATGTGGGGGAGATTCACAAAGAGTGGACTGCAGCTGGAGTCAGTGCTTCAAGAACCACTACACACAGACGTATGCAAGACATGGGTTTCAAAGGACTGGACTGCTGATGAGTGGTCCACAGTTATGTTCTCTGTTGAAAGTCAATTTTGCATTTCCTTTGGAGATCAGGGTCCCAGAGTCTGGAGGAAGAGAGGAGAGGCACACAATCCACGTTGCTTGAGCTCCAGTGTAAAGTTTCCACAGTCAGGGATGGTTTGTGGTGCCATGTCATCTGCTGGTGTTGGTCCACTGTGTTTTCTGAGGTCAAAGGTCAACACAGCCGTATACCAGGAAGTTTTAGAGCACTTCATGCTTCCTGCTGCTGACCAACTTTATGGAGATGCAGATTTCATTTCTTCAGAGCTGAAGGCCACTATCAGAGCAACCTGAGCAGTGCCACAGACTGATCGACTCCATGCCACGCCGCATTGCTGCAGTCATTCAGGCAAAAAGAGCCACAACTAAGTATTGAGTGCTGTACATGATCATACTTTGAGTTGGCCAAGATTTCTAAAAATCCTTTCTTTGTTTTCGTCTTAAGTTATATTCTAATTTTCTGAGATACTGAATTTGGTATTTTCCTTAGTTGTCAGTTATAATCATCAAAATTAAAATTAACATTTTTTTTTTAGGTTTATCTGAATTAGTTGAGAGCAAAATAAGACTAAATAATTCTAATTCCTCTGAATTTGATTTGGCCGCACAGACAACATTTTTATGTATTTTTAATTAAAAAATCAGGCATGATAAACAAGTTGAAAAAGTACCATAAATGTACCAGAAATATGTGTCGATTTTAATCAGAATTTCTCTCGGTCCAATAGTATAATCATTTTAGAGTATTAGTTTCGACTCAAGGATAATGTAATGGCAAAGTGCCTCAGACTGAGCTGTGAATCTCAGAAGCATTGATTAAATCAGTTTAGATCATGACATTGAATCAGACTGGAAGTGATGCTTTCTATCAGCTCTTGCGTTTTTGTGTGCAAACACACAGCGCATGTTTGAGTGCATGTTGTTCTTTTGTAGATGGTCCTTCATTGTGGGCATCTGTCACAAGCAAATCTCAGCTGGAGCCCAATTACAGCAGCATCGAGCAGCTCTTCTGTCTGCCGCTCGCCGAACCCAAAGACACGAGCCTCGCCGCGCCGCGCAAGAAGGAGCCCAAGGAGGTGAGAGATCCTGAACAAATCACTGAAGACTGAGGGGAAAGTCCTCTGAGGTTATTTCTTTACAATATAGAGCCTTATGATTCCTTTGTTTTATGCGGAAAATGAGAATTTTTTTTTTTTTTTTTTTTTTTTTATAATTAATAAAAAAAATTTAATAATATAGTTCTCAAAGTAATAATAATTTATTACCACAGATTTTATTTAAGTTTGTATCAAATCATAAATCCTGAAAATGTAAAATCCACAACACACATTCTGAAAAATATTATGCATTTCATAGTGCTTTATTACTTTAAAAAGATCAAATTAAAATTAAGTAAATTTTATGAAATAAATTAATTAGACGTGTTTTGTTTTTATAAATTATTTTATTAGTTTTAATTAACCCATTAAAATGGAATCCAGAATAATTCAAACAAAAAAGCAAGGAATTTTTGGGGTAAAATGAATTAAAAAAGTAAATATAATGCATTTCATTGAAATTAAAAATGTAACGCATGCTTTTTGATTAATTTCATTTGACCTTTAAAACGGAGTCTTGAAAAATGTAAATGGGAAAAATTATCCTGAAAAATTACGATGAAAAAAAAGCTGAATTTGGAAAAGAATAAAAATGGAATTTGTGATCAAAATAAAATGGATTTCATTTGAATATCAAAATATTTAAGCACTTAATAAATCATTAAATTCTATAAATCCTAGGATTACAATTAATTGATTACACATTTCTTTTTGATTATTAATTTAATTTAACCTTTAACCAGAAAGATTGTATATTTAAAAAAAAAAAAAAACAAGTCCTGAAAAAAAGAAAATAATAATAATTTTTATTTACTGAATTTTTGAACAAATACCAGATTTCATAAAGCCTGTAGTATAACATCATTACTGATGAATAACTCCCAAATAAACATCTTTCTCCTATTTCTCAGATTTCCTTCATTGACCCCAAGAAGAATATGAACCTGAATATCTTTCTGAAGCAGTTCAAGTGGTATGATAATCCTTTCTGGATCGGTTTGCATCTGTTTATGTGATCTTGTGATGAGACATTTAATTTATTTCCCTCTCAAACAGCTCAAATGAAGAGTTCGTGTCAATGGTGCAGAAAGGAGACTGTTCGAAATTTGACGTGGAGTCCCTGAAACAGCTGCTAAAACTGCTTCCAGAAAAACACGAGGTACTTCTCTGTAAAACAAAATCATTTGCAAGTACCTCACATGATGCAAATGAAAGTATAGCTCACAATCTGTGTTTTCTGAGTAAATCGACAGTCTGTCCTGCTTGCTTTTAACTTCTCCAGATTGACAACTTAAAATCATTTCAAGGAGATCCGGACAAACTGGCAAACGTGGACCACTTTTACCTCTCACTGCTGGCTGTGCCCTGGTAAACACACACTGTTGTTCTGATGCTGTAGGTGCATGAGGCAGTTATTATGTGTTTGTTTCCTCAGTTACCAGCTGAGGATTGAATGCATGTTGCTGTGTGAGGAGACTCTGTCTGTGCTGGAGATCCTGAAGCCCAAGGTGGAGCTGCTGGAGACGGCGTGTGAGAGTGAGTACTGACCACCGCTGACCAGTTTTATCTGATTTTTGTTTATTTTTTCATATTTTAGTTCCATTTTTATCTTTTATTTTCTGTATTTGTTGTTTTGTTTTTCTATTTTATCCATTTATTTAGCTAAATTTTGTTTTATTTTCATTTGTTAGTTTTTTGTTCAAATGTTAGTTTATATCATTTTTAATTTGTGACGTTTCTGTATTTTGCTTTGTGTACTTTTATTTTAGTTTTTATATTTATTGTATTAGTTTTTTGTTTGTGTATTTTTGTTCCTGATTTGTGCATTTTATTAATTTAATTTTATTTATTTTATCCGTTTAGTTGCTAATTAAAAGTTCACATACTGTTATGTGAACTTTAACTCAAATTATCTCAAAATTTAGCAAACATCAATGTATTTGTTAATACTTTACACACGTCTTTGTTTAATGTACAGTATTTATTAGCACACACACAATTACTGTTTTTGCTAAATTACTAAAGTGAAGTGTGTCCCCCGCAGATCTCAGGAAAAGTTCACTGCTGCCCAGTTTCTGCAAACTCATCCTCAGCGTTGGAAACTTTCTCAACTATGTAAGGAAATCGAAATTCAAGAATTTGTTCATGACCAAAGGCATAGAATTTAAACGAGACGCTATGACGCGTCTCTACCGATATCCAGCCACATCTACATAGGCCCTAGCAATAATTTTGATCAAACAATTAAATGTTTATATGTGTATAAATGACCAAAGGCCATTCATTTTCAAATTTGACATCTCTCGGATTTTGGATCATTCGATTCAGATCGGGAATTCAAATCGCTTCAAATTATTCGATTCAGATCGGGAATTCAAATCGCTTCAAATTATTCGATTCAGATCGGGAATTCAAATCGCTTCAAATTATTCGATTCAGATCGGGAATTCAAATCGCTTCAAATAATTTGATTCAGAACGGGAATTCAAATCGCTTCAAATCATTTGATTCAGATCGGGAATTCAAATCGCTTCAAATCATTTGATTCAGATCAGGAATTCAAATCGCTTCAAATCATTTGATTCAGATCGGGAATTCAAATCGCTTCAAATCATTTGATTCAGATCGGGAATTCAAATCGCTTCAAATAATTTGATTCAGAACGGGAATTCAAATCGCTTCAAATCATTTGATTCAGAACGGGAATTCAAATCGCTTCAAATCATTTGATTCAGATCAGGAATTCAAATCGCTTCAAATCATTTGATTCAGATCGGGAATTCAAATCGCTTCAAATCATTTGATTCAGATCAGGAATTCAAATCGCTTCAAATCATTTGATTCAAATCACTTCAAATCATTTGATTCAGATCAGAATTCAAATCGCTTCAAATCATTTGATTCAGAACGGGAATTCAAATCGCTTCAAATCATTTGATTCAGATCGGGAATTCAAATCGCTTCAAATAATTTGATTCAGAACGGGAATTCAAATCGCTTCAAATCATTTGATTCAGAACGGGAATTCAAATAGCTTCAAATCATTTGATTCAGATCGGGAATTCAAATCGCTTCAAATCATTTGATTCAGAACGGGAATTCAAATCGCTTCAAATCATTTGATTCAGATCTGGAATTCAAATCGCTTCAAATCATTTGATTCAAATCACTTCAAATCATTTGATTCAGATCGGGAATTCAAATCGCTTCAAATCATTTGGTTAAGAACGGGAATTCAAATCGCTTCAAATCATTTGATTCAGATCAGGAATTAAAATCGCTTCAAATCATTTGATTCAGATCTGAACTTCGAGCATGTTCGCAAATGTTTTTTATTTTTATTAAACCTTAGAAAACAAACCATTTAGACAGGAGGCCTACAGTTCTATCCAAATATCCAAAGATAATGAACTTGTTTTTCAAAGAAAAGTTAAGTAACCATGTTCTTATGAATAACCTCAGTTTTAATACAAATACGGTGGTTAATATTTGTAAAGGCTGTGTTGCCAGGTTAAAAGCTTGGAGGAAACACAAATTATATATTTTGCTTTTAAGTTGTCAAAGAATCCAAAGAAAACCGATTTAAAACAGAAAGAAAAGTCATTAATGAAATGAGTTTGGATGAACATTAAAAAGTATAATAACATATAATAACGAGGACTGTAGTTTTTACTGTCAGTTTTATTCATATTATGTTGTATATTGTTGGTCTCGGAGCTGGTCTCTAACTTGCTGTGTTTTCGGGGTTTTCCAGGGAAGCCACACCGGAAACGCAGAGGGATTCAAGATCAGTTCCCTGCTAAAACTCACCGAAACCAAAGCAAACAAGAGCCGCATCACGCTCTTACATCACATCCTGGAGGTACAGTATACAGTACACCACTGCAGCTTTCTTATCTAGGACTAAAACTAGTGCAGTTATTGAAAAAGTCACAAATATTAGATGGGAAAACTTTTTAAAACTCATTAGATTTAGAATTCGAAATGCAGCCTTGGATATTAACAAAAATCAAAATAAAATTAAAACTAACTCAAATAAAATTAATTTAAAAAACAATTTCAGCTAGCAAAATTTCTTATTTTCTATTAGTTTAAGCTAAAAAGTACTATAATAAATCAAATAACATACAATTAAAAATTTTAACTAAGAAAATTATTCAAAGAAAACTGAAACCATAAAAAAACTTAAATTACTTGAAATAGAATAAGACAACATTTCTAATTTTCATTTACTATAAAATAACTTTATTATTTATATTATTAAAATAACTTGTTTATTTATAAACTGTATTATTTGGTATTATTTTATTTGTAATTTATTTTACCATATTGTTTCAACCCTGTATGACTTAACGAAACAAAGATATCAGAACAGACAAAACTATTTTTATGACATTAAAATATTTTTATATTAATAGTAATTTTTTAAATGGCTTTTAATATGACAAATATTTATTTATAATTAATATTACTTATAGGTCAGTAGTCATTTCTTATTCAGTTGAATTTTAAAACTTGAATTCTTAACATTTTTAAATATTATATTTATATAAAGTAGTTTTTAGTTAATATTAAATTATTAAAATACTTAATATGAATTTATTTTTAATAGTAAAAACTATTTTAAGTAGCATTATAATATTAAATATAAATAAATATAAATATTAAATGTTTAATTAAAAACTGTTTTAATATTAACATTTTAAAATATTCTAGTTGTATAAATATAAAGTTGTTTATAATAAAACGTTTAATGAATATTAACTTTTTATAGGCAATAGTCATTTTTAATCAAAACTAAATCTTTAAGCTATGCTTTTAAATATTAAGATTTTAATACTTAATAGTCTTAAACTAATGTTTTTATTAATATTTAAATGTTTTGTATTTGTTTATATAGTCTCAGAACCACTGATGGATTTATACTGTCAAGCTCCAAAAAAAGACAAAAAATGCCTCAAGCACTTTTAAACGTTTAAAATGTCCTTTGGCAGAATAAACACTTTTTGTAGGTCAGGATGATTGTTGCTCTGGTTAAACCTGTGATCATCGATGTGGATCTGGTGATTTCCAGGAAGCTGAATTAAATCATCAAGAGCTGCTGGAGCTTCCAGACGACATCGAGGCCTGTGAGAGAGCAGCCGGGTAAAACTGTGGATCTGATAGAGAGACGAGAGAGAGAGAGTGTGTGTGTGTGTGTGTGTGTGAGAGAGAGCAGCCGGGTAAAACTGTGGATCTGATAGAGAGACGAGAGAGAGAGAGTGTGTGTGTGTGTGTGTGTGTGTGTGAGAGAGAGAGAGAGCGTGTGTTTGTGTGTGTGTGTGTGTGTGTGAGAGAGAGCGAGAGTGTGTGTGTGTGTGAGAGAGAGAGACGAGAGAGAGAGAGAGAGAGAGTGTGTGTGTGTGTGTGTGAGAGAGAGAGAGACACAGAAAAACTTCAGCTACCTTAGTTTTCCAAGAAACAATTTTGTTGGGTTTACTCACACGTGCACTCTCTCACACGCGCACTCTCTCACATGCGCACGTGAGTAAACCCAACAAAATTGTTTCTTGGAAAACTAAGGTAGCTGAAGTTTTTCTGTGATGGTTAGGGAAATGGAATAGAATATACAGTTTGTACAGTATAAAAACCATTACGTCTATGGAATGTTCCCACAAAACATGGAAACACTGTGTGTGTGTGAGAGAGAGAGCGAGAGAGTGTGTGTGTGTGAGAGAGAGAGAGAGA